>NW_018735486.1:0-33103 GCF_002204515.2 Aedes aegypti | reverse complement strand
CTTTGGACATTTTTCAGATCGAATATTCACGAGAAAAACTATTCATCAGAACATTTGCTTTAATAATTCCAGAACAATTATTTAAATTTAATAATAAGGATCAATTACCTCAATTTTCATTGTGAACAATGTTGCCTTCAATTGATTTACAGTTCTCAAAACTATTTTTTTTTTCAAATTAAAAAGAGATTTGTCTAATAAAGTTATGAACCATTCTTTTTAATTTTTAATTCAGAACGGGATTCACTACTGCGACTAGTCAATATTGTGATATTACAGATCGGACTCGATTATCCGGTGACTCGATTATCAGGAATTCGATTATCCGGAGTTTTAAACTCGATTATAAACATAACTAGATTAGTTGACCCGTCCATTACTTCTTGAAGAATCGAAATCGATCAATTTATGACAAAGTTACAGCACTCCGAAGTTGGCCCAATTTTTGCCTGTCCCAGTTATTTTGACAACCCCCTATAGCTGTTTACTTGCAACTAATGGAGGTTAACTACAAAAGAAAATTGTAGTGCTGTGCTGTTTCACTCCACACTCCCCATTTCGCTACGGAAAGGCAAGTTTGTGAGATTTTTTGCGCTGTCGGTGTCGCCTTCACCTCAGTGCGATACGTACCCTCGGGACGAAAATATGTCGTCCCCATGGCACATGATGGCGCGCTCCAATGTGTGTGCATGTGTGCACGCTGTATGTGAGATCCTGCAACCACAGAGATGGCTATAAATTCAAAATAAATTCGATGACAATTGAGCATCTGTATTCATAGCCAGCGTTTGTGCTAGAGCCGATGCGAATGGCTTGTTCATACACTGAAATTTCAACGAGCTGAACGACTACGTAGCATGGCTCTGTGAAACTATCAGCGAGTCAGAAGAAATGGATAGAGTTCGAACGAAATGGCAGGATGTAGTTTTTACGATCCCGTTTGGGGGGAATAGTTCTGTAGGTCGAAATGTTGGTACAAAAGGACGCAGTCAATGACGAGGTTATTCAATTTGGAATTTATCGGGTAAAATATGGACCTCTCATTGAATGGCGGATTTCACGACGAGTACCGGTTGACTTAATGCGTGTAAATTGTGACTCACATAAATTTGGGGCAAATACATGACCATGACGACTTTTGTTATGGTATTTCAGAAGTATCCTGATCAAAATGCCTTTCTCTTTTAGATTCACATTTTGTTAAACACAACCACCATAACGCGATATACGCGAATGAAGTCGATGTTCTACTCTCAGACTAAACCTAAAATCAATTCGAAAAACAAAAAAGTTCATTTCGTAAAACGAGTTCTTTTGGAGTCCGTTTGTGAGAATTTTTTTAATCTTTATTATTTGAAGAAACTATGCAACGGATAAGTGAGCTAGCATACCATTGATTTTTAAGGAGACTTGGATCAGAGCTGTACATTGTACAGGGACCCCTGTAGGGCTAGGTTTAGAGTGGGTCGAGAGGGTCGGGGTCGTGGCTTAGGGCCCCCACATTTTATGGGCCTTCGTAATTATTTTTTGTACATAACCATGTACAAAATACAATACCATGTTTGAACTACAAACGATTGCACGCATGAGAGAACTGACAAGGGCAGGTCACGATGGTGTTACACGGGGTTTTCAATCGGACTATTTTTGTTAGATTCTACATGTTGGAATATGAAAAACTCCAAAGTCTTTCGGATGATGGACCAGTGGTGTAGCCAGGAGGGGCTCTGGAAGGGTCGATTTTGTACGAATATAGTATTATTGAATCAATTGAAAATTTGCCAAAAATATTTTTCTCAGTGTTCATAAGGATGGTAATGAACGGAATTGACATTAATACACACTAATGTAATGTATTTTTATGCCATTGGCGTAACTCACATGGAATACGGACACCAAAACAAATTTGGTTTTATTAGAATAGTTTACTCACAAGAAACCCATCCCGATTGCGCCTATGGCTTGGAAAAAATACATTTTAGACATGCATTGATGTCAATTTTGTTCTTTACCATCACAATAAATACTGAAAAAATATTGTTTTCAAATTTCCAATTGGCTTAATAATATAGTAAACGAGCAATGTTGCCCCTTTCAGAGCCCTTCCTGGCTACACCACTGGTCCATCACCCGAATGGCTTTGGGGTTTTTCATATTTTGACATGTAGAATCTAATAAAAATAGTCCGGTTGAAAACCCCGTGTAACACCATCGTGACCTTCCCTTGTGAGATTTCTAATAGCTAAAAGCGGCCCTGATGTAGATGATGTAGGCTCAGATACCTGTTTAAAAGACTTTGAGTCTAATTACGGTTTTGAATTAATAAATATTTATTTTATGAGTTCTGATTTTCAATCAAATCTTGGTAGATTCGTAGGCCTCCAAATATCTGGAGCATTGGTGAGCTTTGAAGCTATACAAATTTTCTTCGAATCTGAACTATTATTATTCTTATTTATTAAAGAAATCAATAGTACTCGCCTTTTTAACGGTATTTTTTGGACAAATTCCGATATTTTTCTCCTGAGGTCCATAGTTTTAACGTCTTCTACATGTTACACTAGTAAAAGTGGACGAAATAATATTTTTTGGGTGATTTTATGCCGGTGTTTGTGATTCGAAGCATCCGGGTAAATTGAATCTTACACGGTACATGAGTTGAAGGCTGAAGATGTAAAGTTTATTTAGATTTCAACGTTTGATATATTTTCAAAATCATAAATTTTGTAAAATGAGTAAGCCAAAGACTTTGATACTGTTTAGACTGATGTAAATAATAATTTTCTTTTATGTCCAAAGCCATTTGGGAGACCCAAGGTCGTGGAAAATATTTAGGGTACAAACTTTAGTAGAAACAAATAAAATACAAAAGAGTTGCAAATTTAATTTTTTTACTTTGAACTGTGCACAATGGTCGGAAAAAAACGTAGTTTGGCCAAAACTAGTTTTATTGCCGTAATCGATGAAATATGTAATTCGAATATGTTATTTAGCGTTTTTATTGTTTCAGAAGGGGTTATTCACATATAATTCCCGAGACTCCCTTGGGTATCCCTGAAGAGCTAATGGCTTCCAACCACTCCCGGGTAACTATCTCAATAACACGAGACCCCTGAACTGTGTCGCAGGGTCGGCATGTTACTGGGTAATCGGAGGGGCTTTGCGAACAAAGTATGAAAACTACGAATATTCACATTTTTAAACATTTATTTGTCCCTTGTGTGGCGTGTGGGTGTGGGTTTGAACATTTGTGTGGCGTGTAAGCGAGACTTGTCGGGGAATTTCTGTACTCACTGCTGCAGCTACCGGTGCTTCTTCTTCATCGCGTTGGCCCACATGGCTGCTCCTGCACTACCGTGTGGCCAGAAACTCGCAGCGAGGCTGCTCGGGGTTGGTGGAATGGTGGATTGCTGCATCCAGCGGGCGTTGCTGGCGATGTTTCGGCGGACAGGCGTCTTCCTTCCTTGACGAGATCGGCACGGCTCAAGACGATACCGGAATGACCGTGCCGAGAAGGGAACCTCCTTTACAATTAAGGCCGAAGGCCTGAGGGATCCGTCGGATGACGGACGAGGACGAATCCTTTGCTGTTAGGCTCGGAAGCCATCTTGACTTCCGAGCCGCCGTGTGTTGACCGTTCTTAAAAACGGATACGAGGTCCTAGTAAAAAGAATTTTGTGGTTTACCGCCAGGGTGGTCAAAAGGCAAATTCTGAACCTAGTTACCTGAACGGAGGCAGCTCCCTTTTCCAACACCCTAACAAGAGGGGGGGTTACACTTGCACTGCACTTCTACCGATATTATGGTCTTCACACACGGACGCCTGAATAAAATCTGCCAAATCTTCTATTTTAGAAGATAGCAGCGCCCAGCAAATTTAATCTTTGTTTGCTTTATCGGCTTTCGCGCTAGCACCATTTTTGTGCGAGATTTGAGATTTCCCTTCAGGAACGGCAGTGGATTTATTTGCAGCGGTACGGACTCTCGCTATAATGTAGCCTTCTGTGTTTCATAATTATAAACGTAAATTTTCACAAAACATCATATCATACAAACATAAAAATCTAAAAATTGGAACCAACCGGTTACACACATATTACGTAACTTTTTTTAAAACAGTTTTTTTTATTAGAAATGCAATCAAATTTGGCTGAAAGCACAAACTTTGTTTGTATTTTAACGAATTTGATCAAATTATGTATGAAGAGTGGTTAAATATATTTTATATCAACTTTGTATGAAAAATATTGTCAAAATGTATGAAAATATTGCATTATTCAAATAGCTCTAACTTGTAAATCAGCAAATTTCTGCAAAAATATGTAAATGTTTTTTGTAAGATGCAAAGATGCATTTTAATGTGCAATATTCAAAATGGCGGCGACATGACGCGACAAGAGTTGTTTTCCATGTTCAAAATCATCAAAATTACTAATGTGTAATATTGAACAGTATCATAGTTTCAACCAAATA
Source organism: Aedes aegypti (assembly GCF_002204515.2). Lineage (NCBI taxonomy): Eukaryota > Metazoa > Arthropoda > Insecta > Diptera > Culicidae > Aedes > Aedes aegypti. The sequence continues at coordinate 28,630 of NW_018735486.1, read as the reverse complement.
TTTTTTTCCATCCTCATGCTCGATAAAAGTGTTGAACCATAAGCTTTCAGATAGTGCGCAACTTTGGGAAAATATTGCACTCCTTAAATATGAATTTTGTACTTTATTTTATTGTTAAATTTTTCAGTGTTTCGACTTCAGTCAGTTTGATGTCATAAAAGGCAAATACATTTAAATTTTAATTCAAGTTCAATTAAGAATAATATAATACATGATGTATATTTTAAAATAATAAAAACCATAAAAATCTCAAAAAAGTGTTTTGGTAGTTTTGGCCGCTTCTTTCTATGAAGCCCGACCATTGTGCAGTGATTAAAAAGTATTGTTGACTTTAAAAACGTTATTATCCTGATAGGGCTTGACAGAGTCATTCCTTGCTTAGCGCTTGCACGAGTAAGTTGGCATGATCCGGGTCTCATCACACGGGACTCTTTGGAAAGTCCTTAGCCTCTTGCCCAGCAACTCCAATCCTTACCTCCTCGTTGTACTGGCCGGGGTACGAGTAACCTTAGGTAAGATCGGGTAGCCAACCCTTGGTCGGAACTCTTGTCGTATGCTAACATGGAATGGGGGTAAGGGGGGGGGGGGGGGGTGTTTGTTTTGATTTTGCTTCTGCAAACGTTGAGCGTCTGTTCCCATGTCAGGGGCGGCTGATCATCGTCCGAGTGCCAGAGAAGGACTCTAAACTTAATTGTGCACCGCAATCTCCGGAAATCTAGGAAGTTGGTTTCAGGCCCTGCAAGCCAGCCGTAAAAAAATCCAAGCTATGAATAATCAACGAGAGAACCAGGACATTCGGCGAAGACCACAGCAACGTAAAGGGACTAGCGATTGGAAGCTCGGTACGTGGAACTGTAAATTTCTCAACTTCATCGGAAGCACACGGGACCGCGGATTCGGCATCGGAGCGTTACTGGAAGTGTATTGGAAGGGATCAAAGCTGCGAACGTTCAGAGGTAACCATACCATATACCAGAGCTGCGGCAACACACACGAGCTGGGAACAGCTTTTATAGTGATGGGTGATATATGCGCGTGATCGGGTGGTGGCCGATCAAGGAGAGAATGTGCAAGTTGAGGCTCAAAGGCCGGTTCATCAACTTTAGCATAATAAACGTGCACAGCCCTCACTGGTGATGATAAAGACGCTTTACGCGCAGCTCGAACGTGAGTACGACCGCTGCCCAAGCCACGACGTCAAAATCATCATAGGAGATCTAAACGCTCAGGTTGGCCAGGAGGAGGAATGCAGACCGACTACTGGAAAGTTCAGCGCCCACCGGCTGACGAACGAAAACGGCTTACGACTAATTGATTTCGCCGCCTCCAAGAATATGGTCATTCGTGGCACCTATTTCCAGCACAGCCTTCCATACCGATTCTATGGACATTTCTCTTCCGTCATAAAGCTCGAAAAACAGCTCCTTTTAAGACACCCCAATACATTTGGTTTGGTTTTGCAAATATTTGAAATCGGAAATGTGTCAAACTTACTTCTAAAGAATAAATAATTGTATATCTTCAAAGTTTGTACGGATAATTTGCGGACACCCTGTATACATCAAAGTGAGCGAGAGTTATTTTCAGACATCGGCTTCGTGGCCAAATCGCTTCCTACACTGAAACAAGCGTTGCAGTAATGAGAACCATGAACGTGTTTTTAAATTTACTATTCCAACCACGATTGAGCTATCATGAACGCTTTTTATTTGCGTATTGTTCCCTCTCAATTCAACCGCGTCGATAGCCGAGCGGCTAGCGTTCGCGCTTGACAATCGCCAGATCCTCGGTTCGATTCTAGTCTGCTGCAAGCGACTACACTGAGAACAGCGTTGCGGTTGAAAATACTATATCAGAGGGTTAAATTAAATACACAACGCCACTTGATTTGTGCAGACTAAATTCGCATTTATTTAGAATATTTTGTGCATTCAATTTTACCATGGCACCATTTGTATAGTAAAAATTACTATATCATGGTTAATATCTTGCAGCAGACTAGAATCGAACCGAGGATCTGGCGATTGTCAAGCGCGAACGCTAGCCGCTCGGCTATCGACGCGGTTGGATTGAGAGGGAACAATACGCAAATAAAAAGCGTTCATGATAGCTCAATCGTGGTTGGAATAGTAAATTTAAAAACACGTTCATGGTTCTCATTACTGCAACGCTTGTTTCAGTGTAGCGTTCGCGCTTGACAATCGCCAGATCCTCGGTTCGATTCTAGTCTGCTGCAAGTTTTTAACCATGATATAGTAATTTTTACTATACAAATGGTGCCATGGTAAAATTGTATGCACAAAATATTCTAAATAAATGCGAATTTAGTCTGCACAAATCAAGTGGCGTTGTGTATTTAATTTAACCCTCTGATATAGTATTTTCAACCGCAACGCTGTTCTCAGTGTACCAATCACTTATTGGTCAAATCATGGGATTTTTGTCCAGGGATGGCACGGGATGGACACTCTAGTCTAAGGTGAATAACATAGTAAAAGTTTAAAAGAAATAAAATGATTTCCAGAAAAAAAAAAGAATTTCTAAAATTACTTAACTCAATTTAGGAACTTGATAAGGCAAATTCCGTATGTGTAATGTATGTAAATAATAACACATCACCAACAAGAAAGTGAAAATAAATTTGCTATCATAATGTAGGGAAAATCATTTTCGTTTTGTGAATTATTAGAAGCGCATACCTCCAGGGTTAACCATCCAAGAGCGTCTCTGCAAAAAAAAATCATATATATCAGTCGAAGCTCCATCGTAGCAGAACAATCACTCAGAACGACGAAGTTTGAATGTGTTTTTGTGTTTTACCACAAGTTGATTGATTTTGACTGTTTGATTTTATTTGCTCTCAGTTCGACTTTGACGTGCAATGCAATCGGCATCCACTTCCTTCTTAATCTTTCCTCCGGGGAAGTAACAATAATCCCGCCACCGCTTACAAATAAACAGATTTCCGATTCCGAGTTTGGATTCCACCGCCGCACATCGAATTCTCCGACAAACACACACATGACGAGGTCGTCTTTAATCGGATTTAAATCGACTCGATTCACGTGATGTTACGTATCTTTGAGAGGGAGACTTGAGTCGCATCATCGAGTAGGACGTCACTTGTCGGTTCCGCTGATAACAACTTCGTAGAAGAGGGCGCCTGCTGCACAGAGGAGATACTAAAACAAATTAGTGGCCATAATTTTAAATTTGGGGCCATCCTTAGCCGAGTGGTTAGAGTCCACGGCTACAAAGCAAGGCCATGTTGAAGGTGGCTGGGTTCGATTCCCGGTTGGTCCAGGATTTTTTCGTAATGCTAAATTTTCTGATTCCCTGGGCATAGAGGTTCATCGTACCTGCCACACGATATATGAATGGAAAAATGGCAACTTTGGCAAAGAAAGCTCTCAGTTAATAACTGTGGAAATGCTCATAAAACAGCTGAGAAGCAGGCTCTGTCCCAGTGAGAAGTAATGCCAAGAAGAAGAAGAAGAATTTGAAATTTGGCATCATTAATCACGCTATACATAGATACACCCGATTCTGCTTTTGCTTTTGGATTTTTTTACAAGGCCGTGGTAATAGAGCAAAACCTAGAATGCCGTGAAAAGTGTACTGTGATCTGTCAAACTTTGGTACCGGTGACGTCCTTAGAAAATCGCTATTTTTCCTTCCTTCGGGACATCAAAATTGACAGGTACTGGCACCATTATTTTCAAGTTTTGTTGCAGAGCGCCTAATTGCAGTACCAAGGGACAAAAACAAAAGGTTGCACTGAAAATGTGTCGACCCTGAATGAAAAAATTAAGCCTGCTTACAAAAAAAAATATATTGTGGCAAAAAAAATCCAAAAAACTATTGAAACATATAATTTTCTTTTAATTGTTTGACTCCTTGGCGAGCAATGGGTACACCAATTTATTCTAATCGAATCAATTTTGATCTATTGCGACAATACTCCAAAGAAATACAATCCAAAATTAACTTAAAAGCTGCCAATAACAGCATGGTATCCGGTAAAATTACTCAATCATAGGTGGATATGTGCCATAAAACGGTTAAAAATAAATCTTAATTAATCTAAAATTGGTTTTGGTTCATATTAGGATATAAGAAGATAATTAAACTCAGCAAATAATTTCGACCGTGATTGACCCGAATTGTTCCTGTGTGCGCTAGTGCACAAACCGGTGCCCCGGTCGGTTTGTGGATTACATCTGGATTTGTTGCACACCGATTGTTAATCGATGAGATCCGATCGGATCAGATAAGCACGCAGACAGCTGATGCCATCGTAGCTCTGGTCGTCGTTGTGCGGAACTAAGACAGGAACCTCGGCGACCTTCGCTGATGTTGTTATCGTTGCAATTAAATCCCCCGCACTTCCATAAGGAAGCGGACACTTGTTGTTTTCGGGCCGCACGAAAATTAGTCAGCACTTTGGATGGCGTTGAGTTAGGTTTTCTATTTTTTTCCATAAAGATTGATATTTTGCCTAATTTGATATTTTTTCGAGAAAGGTGAGAAATTTATCAAAGAGTCGACCAGATGCTTTACAGTTGAGGTCAAAATATTGAGGATTCAAACTCTAGTGGAATTAAATGATATAATGTTATGTTCAGTTTTCATGTTCTATGTTATCCAATTTTATGCACAAAGAACGGTACGCCTCCCAGCTGATTGTACTGGTTTCACTCACCTGCCTTAGCCAGATGTAAATCTTTGGTGGTCGTTACCTGTTGGAACCGGAAAGAACATGACTTCAAGCTTTCTTGATTCTAACTTCATCGACGGCGGTGGCTGGCGTCCAGTTGTTTGCCTGTCTCTGCGAAATAAACTTTTAACTTTTCTCATAAATGATGGCACATGAAATGCATAAATCAAAACTTTGCAGCTTGTTTGCGTCATTTCGATTTCTTCCCTCTTTTGTGGTCGGTTGTGTGGAGCAGTTCCAATTTTACTTCCACACCCCCTGACCCAACATTTGTTGAGTTAAGGGCACCAACATGGTACTGGCTTTTGGCCTGATTGGGTCAGTATGTTGTAGAGTCAAGTTTGATGAATATTTCCAGAGAAATCTGTCAATTTTCTGAATGAGTTTCGTCATCTTCTTAATCATTGCTGTGATTTTTGTTATCCTTATCGAACCATGTAGGAAAACGTGCAGAATCCATGCATATTGGTAACCGGACACCGGGAGATTTTCCAGATTCTCCTAGGTCATGTCAAAATGGCATTTTTTCTGTCGCTTGTATTTTTGTGCAGTGTGAAGTAACAATTCTCCAGAAATTAGAACTAATAGGAAGTTGAATACCGGTGAACGCATGAAGATTCGTTGGAATTTCCATGGAACAATTTTAACTTGGTTGTTATATTTTTATGTAAATTTTAGGACCTTAGACCAATTATTTTAAAACTAGCTGAAATTAACGAAAGTGAATATAAAAGTTCTTCTTCTTCTTTCTGGCGTTACGTTCCCACTGGGACAGAGCCTGCTTTTCAGCTTAGTGGTTCTTATGAGCACTTCCACAGTTTATTAACTGAGAGCTTACTATGCCATTGACCATTTTTGCATGCGTATATCGTGTGGCAGGTACGATGATACTTTATGCCCTGAGAAGTCGAGAAAATTTCTACCTGAAAAGATCTCGATTGGTGGGATTTGAACCCACGATCCTCAGCTTGATCTTGTTGAATAGCTGCGCGTTTACCGCTACGGCTATCTGGGTCCCTAAAAGTTCTTGATAATATTAAATAATTGACCAGCTAGTTGTTCCATTGCGCTACAGCTTACCAAATGGTCAAGGCCATCAAATGGTTGTCACGGACCTGAGTTGTGATCAATTTTAAATTGTTTAGAGTTAAGGCGTGTTGTGTTTTACATTACAATTTGCAATATTTTAAAGAAAATTCATAAAAGTTATTGGTTGCTGTGTATTAGCAATTTGTATGCTTGGGTTCCCATAGCCAGTTCCCTGGGATCTCGTAGAAATGAAAATAAATTCATACATCTTATAGAACCATACCATGCGATACATCAACTTTTCAAAATTTTTTAGAGAATCCAGTAGATACAGCTTTGTTCAGAATAATAGTAAAGGAAACCGATTTTCATACAAAATGCTCACATTTGGCATGCTGTAACGTTGTTTTCTCAGATCAATCGACATGGAATTTTGACAGAGAGCTTCAAATTGTTAGAGTGTAAGCGATGTTTTTTAGTATCAGATATCTGACAGCATGGCTTTCGAAAGAATACAATCGAATCGTGTATGTTTATGTTTTCAACATAATATAAACCAGTAAGGAACCAGAACGTGTTTTACTCTGTTTCCACGGTAAATTCCCACAGGTTATGGGCCCAGAAGAGTAATTAATGCAGCGAAAACGAAAGTAGCGAATAGTGATTAGTACGTTGATAAGAGACAAAAGCGATTTGTGGATTTTGTAATCGTAAAATGGACATGGAATTGAAAGCTGTAACCATTCGACTGAATTTCCAGGAGCGAACAAATCAAATACTGATTCGAGAAGAGCTTTGGCGAGATATCGCTGATAATCTTCCAGCGGTTGGCAAGCGATCTGAGGTTTGGGTGGATAAATATGAGAGAGCAGCGGCTACGATCAGTTATTTAGTGGAAAATAGCCAGCTGCAGCTGATCAAAAATGCAAGTACAGCTCAGGAGACATGGAATATATTACGCGACTACCATGTTCGACAGTCTTCTGCAGGAAAAAATTGGCCTAGTGAAACGTTTATGTCACTTGGAAAATGGAAGAAAATGGAAACGTAGAAAACACATGATCGAGATGGATTCGTTATTCGACAAACTGGCGGAAGTGGGTTGCGAGATTTTGGAGGAAATGAAATGCAGTTTCATCATGACAAGTCTTCCAGAATCCTATGATAGTTTTGTTACTATGGCGGAAGGATTTGATGGAAAATTTACTGAGAAAGTGATGAAAGCAAAGCAAAGTTCTGTTCAGGAGGAGAAGGTGATGAAAGCTGCAGTGTCGAAAGGAAGGAAATCATCCGGTGTGGAATAGCCAGATGACCGTCGTGTTTGTTTTGATTGTGGCAAACCAGGCCATATCAAAAGGAATTGCTACATATACTTGTCGAGACTAGCTGAAGAACAAGGTGTCCACCGTGAAAACACTGCAGACAGGAGTGATGCGAAGGTTGCTGCTCAGAAGAAAGATAATCGGTCTACAGTATCTTAACCGATTTTGGCAACAAGGCGTGATTTTTATGTTGCAAATTGGGGATGTTGCCAAAATCGGGAATTTTGAAATAATTATGTTTTTTATCGTTTTATTCTCTAAATGTATAAAAAAAAATGCATGTAAACTGTTACGAATGATGTGAACAATGTCTGGGAGCCTTCTTCAATTCAGTTTTTGACGCATAAGCATAGACATCATGTACTATGGTTAGATGTACCATCTGAAAAGCACGCTTGTTGTACATATTACAAGCGTGGTATTACTTTCAGTGGTTATTTGCGACTGTTCTAGAGTGCAAATGTGCAACTTAAAAGCAATACCATAGATATAAAATACAGGATCTTTTCGAGTGAATTTATTGTTGGGATTCCTGAACATAGAGTGCAATTTTGGTTACCATACGTATTATGTAGTGGACAAGGTTCTTAGTTGAAAAAGTGGAAGTTCTTATAAATTATTATGCTAAAATCAATGTTATCACAGTCGAAATGTTATGTCAAGTATGAATATAAAAGAGAAGATGAAAGATATCCATCCAATATTTACAGTAAGGCTCGTAAAAAAAACTACAAGTCTTTTTGGATCATAGCACTTTCTCAATGCTTTTTATTAGTGACCATTTATAGAGAGATAAGCGGAAGTAAAATGGAATGATTTGGCAACAGACCAGCAGTGCTGATTTTGCTTGGCGTAGAGAATAATATTGTAACACGGACATGACTTTTTCATTGCTAAAAAGTGTATTTTGTTTTGTTATAGATCTTTGAGCTACATATCCAAACTAATAAAAAGCCGAAAAAATTCAATAACTAAAAATCGCATTGACAAAATTTAAAAAGAAAAATATTTATTTTTTTAGCTTCATGTAAAATTACTTTTACCGAAATAATTTCAAGCGGATAGCATTACTCCTGAAGAAAAGTTCAAAACAAACATAACGCATGTTCGTTTGGCTCACACTTTGACAGCTCTCGCTGCTCGATTGGCTCACACTTTGACAGACATGTCAGCTTCCGCGAATCTCTCTATAAAGGATAACTACTTTTTATCGAGACCGCCAGACCCTGAAATAGAGTAATGACGAGTTCTACTTTATGCATTATGTTCGTTTGCTGAGATGCGTGAAATATTTTGCTGAGAGTAGCAAAATGAAGGATCAGAGGATTGGAAGGAGTTTCTTGTAAAAAAATTAGTTAAAGAAAATAATTTGTGCAGCAATTGTTGAAGCAACATGAGGAGTAATATTTGAATTAAATATTGGTGAACATTGTTGAAAGTTTTGCTGATGAAATTTTAAATTTCATTCATTTCATTGAGTATATTTTTTCCTGAGAATACCGTTTGATTTTTACGAATTCTTGGAGAAACTGCTTGCGCAATCTCGTTGGCACATATAAATTTTCACAAGGATTTCACCAATTGATGCTTTTGATGGAAATACAATCGATTCAATAGGGATATAATTTTTGATTTTATATTTGTGGGATTTACTGCAATATCCGTAAAAATTAAACGTATGGTAGAAAAAAAATAGCTTAGATTTTGCGGAATCAGTTGGAAACAATTGTAATAATCAATACTTTAACTCTCTCCTTGCAGAAAAAATGTGTGCGAATTAACGTTATTTATAATAACATTAAAAATTTCTGGTGAAATTTTAAATTGTAGCGGTGTTATCATATGTCTATAGTAAGCATCCACATATTCTCCTGTACCACCTTCCAGCTGTTGCAAGGATGTGTCCAGTGCTGTTAACATTCGACAGTTTCCACGACGTTCGTTTTGATGCCATGGTCAACAGTCATTTTATTTTCCTGTATTCATTCGCTTCCGTCACTTCTCACACACAGCACGAGTAAAATCCAGTAAAATAAACATCGAGAATCACAAAAAACTGTCAATTCAATGTCTTCTGACACGATGACATTTGCATAAATCATAAGCTTTGCGTATAATTCTGACATATCGGATCATAAAAAAACATGAATAGTTTGATCTTGCTTGTTATGTCGAATGTTACACACATACAGTGAAGGCAGCGCCGTGACGTTTCCTAGCGAAGCTAACAAGGTCTCAATTGACATTTTTCTTCCCAACATTCGTTTGACCGTTCGTGTTGTGAATGTTTAAGGGAAGCGCTGCCGAATATCAGCGAAAACGTGTCGACTACCGTGATAACTTACAACGCTGATGTGGTCAGAAAAACTCTGAACTGCTGAAGAAGCGTCAGTCTGGTCAAGATTGCTGAAGAAAATTTCCAAATGTCTATATTGGTCTATATAAAAAACGACGGTAAGAAGGAAACCACATAATTTTTAACAATGTCCAAAGAATTTTGAATATGGGCTCTTTTTATTAATTCTTCGAATTCCTCTATAAACGTTTTTCAATGACTACTCGAAACCCATTCTCAAAATTTTACTATTGCCAAAATTGTCATCTAGAGTTATGAATAAAGTTTTCTCAATGTTTTCCTTTAACAACTGTTTTTGAAATGTCGACAGAAATACATGAAACAAAACACTCAACCAATTGTTCAATATTTTACAGATTAACTTAATCAATGATCACGGCATAATTCGAATATATTTTCTGGCTCATCAGACCGCCACATAATCCTATTGATATGTTTTAAAACATACAACCACAATAACAACAAAATATATGCAATCAACACTGTATTACTGAGCGTCTTAACATTTGATGCTCTTATTGTCGGTTACCATCGTATTCCACCCAATTTATGATGCCTTTCATACTATGTAGCAATAATTTATACAACTTGCCTTTATAAGACTTCTTCTAAACGTTAAACTATAACTTTGGAATATACAAGTTCTACGTTCCACATCACGTTTTCTTAGCTCGCAATGGCCACCACCATTTTCATTTTGACTTATTTCCCATTTTGTTTTAGCTCTAAATGTTGGGTTTCCAGTAATTAATAATCAATTGAAAATATTTTTCAATGTGTTGCCAAAATCGGGAAGAAATTGTTGCCAAAAACGGGTGTTGCTAAAATTGGGGGTAGCCAAAATCGGGTGTTGCCAAAATCGGGAAGGCACTGTATTTGTTTCTCTGCCATGGATGAGTTTAGTGGTAGTGGTGGATGGATCATCGATTCAGGGGCATCACACCATATGACATCTGATCGGTCGTTTTTCTATCAATTGCAAATGAAGCACTATAAACTTTGCCTGGCATATGAAAAGGAGATAGATATTGTTGGTGTTGGAGAAGAACACTTCACAGGATTCGACATTAAATGGTGAAAGGGCTTGGTGAATGTTTTGTTAGTTCCGTTTCTGTTTCCACGGTAAATTCCCACACAAATATGCTCAATTTGATTATCACAAAATTTTTAAAGCGCCGGTTGTTTGTTAAGCATAGATTTTTAAGAATTTAGGGCTGATTTCATCTTTGAAAAACAATTTTCTTGATTCATTATTCTGAATTATGAGAAGATTCTGCATTCCAGAGCATCCAATTTGATCCAAGATTCTATTAAATTTGAAAATGGTCATGGGTTTGCAACATTTTATGAAGTCTTTAATCTCTATAAGTTTGCCTGCTGGGCATTCGGTCAATCGATACAGGAATACAAGTCGATGTCTTCTATACGGATTTCATATTAGCATTTGATCGTGTGAATCATGCTATTCTCCTTTGAAAGCTTGAGAAGTTGGGGATGTCGCCAGAACCTCGTTAGATGGTTCGAATCGTATGTTTCCGGCAGATCTATGAAAGTACGGATTGGGGCAGCTCGTTCGGATTCTTTTGCTATTCCTTCAGGAGAGCCACAAGGAGCAAGCTTGGACCTCTCTTGTTATCTCTGTTTATCAATGATGTTGCCTTCATTGTGCCTCGCGGAGAAACGAGTCCTCTTTGCAGATGACGTTGAAGATTTTCATGGTGGTCAATTGCATTGAAGATGTTGGCAATTCTTGCGAATTCTGGAGCAGGTGTAATAAACTAGAGCTTTGCGTAATGAATACAACTTAAATCACTTTTAGCAGAAAACATAATCCAATCCATTTCAATTATTCATTGTCTGGTCAAACATTGGAACGTAAAAACGAGGTTAAGATCTTGTAGTGACACGGGATAAAGAGCTGACATTCAGGCCGCACTATGAGGACGTTCTTTCTAGAACAAACAAGCAGCTTGGTTTTGACTTAAGATTGCAGAAGGTTTTCTTGGATCTTTTGTGCCTAAAATCATAGTACTGTGCCTTAGTTCACTCAATTTTGTAAGCTGCTGTTGTATTTTGGTGCCCGTACAATAGAGTTCAGATCGATCGTATCGAGGCTGTGCAACGGAAGTTCGTGCGACTGGCTCTCAGGAAACTTCCGTTGCGTGATATAATTTTTGATATGCTGCTTGGGTTGGATACTTTGGAAAGTAGAAGGGTTTCAATGCAATCAAGTTTTATAGGCAAGATCTTTAAAGGCGAAATTAATACTCCAGCTTTACTCCACGAGCTGCGTATATATGTCCCAGAACGCCCTCTGAGACCGACGCAACTTTCTCAGTATGGATGCGCGCAATAGCTGATACAGATAACATGATCCGATTAACTTATTGTTGTCACGATTATTAAACATCCTTGACAACTTTTAAGAGATAAATAGTATGTGGAAAGTCTGTCACAATTAACATTACAGCTCTATCCCACCCTACAAAAACCTGCTTCAGACCGTTCTCTAGACTAGCAATCATTGGGTTCCATAAGGGCCCAGATAGCCGTAGCGGTAACGCGCAGCTATTCAGCAAGACCAAGCTGAGGGTCGTGGGTTCGAATCCCACCGGTCGAGGATCTTTTCGGGTTGGAAATTTTCTCGACTTCCCAGGGCATAGAGTATCTTCGTACCTGCCACACGATATACACATGCAAAAATGGTCATTGGCATAGAAAGCTCTCAGTTAATAACTGTGGAAGTGCTCATTAAGAACACTAAGCTGAGAAGCAGGCTTTGTCCCAGTTGGGACGTAACGCCAGAAAGAAGAAGAAGAAGGGGGAAGGAAAATATCCTAACAATATACTCTCATATTTTTTAAAAAGGGTTCCGATTTTGACATTGTTCCGTTATTGGCAACTAAAAAATTTCAACTTTTCATCTTCTTTTTCTTCTTGGCATTGACGTTCTCACTGGACAGAGCCTGCTTCTCAGCTTAGTGTTCTTATGAGCACTTCCACAGTTATTAAACTGAGAGCTTTCTGTGCCACAGTTGCCATTTTCGCATTCGTACATCGTGTGGTAGGTACGATTATACTCTATGCCCAGGGAATTCAAGGAAATTTCCATTACGAAAAGATCCTGGACCGACCGGGAATCGAATCCAGACACCTTCAGCATAGCTTTGCTTTGTAGCCGCAGATTCTAACCACTCGGCTAAGGAAGGCCCTAAATTTCAACTTTTATTTTGCCAAAAACGGAATTCCACTGTATAAGCAATTATAACAAGTGGTCCATGATATGGAAGACTTGTTTTCCCCAATTATGGATCACTCCAAACACAGTAGTTTCTGTGTACCGTTTTGATTCATTTTACGGACACTTAAGGCCTCAGTGAAGTATAACTCACAAAAAAGCATATAAAAATAAATAACTCCGTATGATTCCCTCCGCGTTATCGAACCTTCAAACCCTTTAACTTTCGAATGGTAAGTGAAGATTTCGATTCCGAAACATGAAAAATTTTAAATAAATAGAAATGTGTGGACTTTACATGATTCTTATTCCGGACGCTTCCTTACTTTTGCCTCATATTCCGGACACTTCGATTTGAATTCCGGACAGGTCAAACAAATCATAAATAGAAAAGTCAAATCATAAAATTAAATCGTTTAAACCACTAAAGAGTCACCTAAGGAAGGTGGGCATTATACATTTTTATAGATATCTATGGAAAATGCTTGTTAAAACGAGAGTTGAAAGTGAGAACTTTTGACCGGCAAAATTGAAATATTTTCGTGTGAAATGTTTCCCATACAAAGTAGAGTGTCCGGAATTTGAAAGCTGTCCGTAATATGAATCAAAACGGTACTTTTACATTGCACAATATTCGAATAAAATAAAGTGTGGTCAAAACAAGTGTTAACGCGATGGAAAAACTAATCTTTATATGCTTTTTTTTTGTTCTTATTGTCTCAGAAAGGATTGTTCACATACCATTATTCATTCATTTAAAATGCAACGCAAATTGTAAATACTAATTTTGTTTGAATTTGGTCGAATTTTATTAAAATGAGTGTGAATAGACAATAAGGCATGTTTTAAGCAAATTTATTCTAATATAGAAATTGTCCAAATATATGTAAAATATTGCATTTTTCAAACAGCTCTTATTCAGAAATCGGCAAATTTCTGCAAAATATTTACACGTTTTTTGAGAGATAAAAGGATGCCTTCAAAAGTATGCTATTTGAAATGGCGACGAACATGACATGACATAAGTTGTTTTTGAAGTTAAGTACTTATTTATTTACATCACATTTCTATGTTTTTACTTTAGCCCAGTGTTCTCAACCTTTTTGCAGCTGCGACCCCCTTTGAAGTTCTACAAACATCCCGCGGACCCCTAAAATGGATGGCTTTGATATGAAAGTTTATGAAAGCCTGCCAAAGATTTCATTATGGACCAGCAATACGCTTGTCAGGTACATCTAAAAGACACACCTACTTAAGAAAAGCAGAGGAATCTACAAATTCATTTCTCATTACTGTGGTCAAACAAGAGTGATTTTTTTAGTAAAAGAGAAAAATATTGAAAAAAAACTACTTTTAATCAAGACTAATTTTCATTTTAGACAAATTTGGAACTCCACAACTTTCACAAATTTAACTTTGAAAGCATGATGCTTAGAGCTTCAAAATTAATTGGAAAATAACAAAATTTTGAAGACTTTATTGAAGGTCATATTTCATAACCTGAAAATTCACCTTCAAATCGCTTGCACCACCTCTAAATCTCAATACTTTTGGCTCTAAATTTGAGGTTTACCATTTTATGTTATTTGAATTCAGAAGAGCACACGAATTTTTGGTTTTGTGAACTTTCGAAAAATAAGCCACACATACCGACAATACTTCTGCCAAAATCATCTGGAATCCCAAATATTTTTTTCTAAGATTTTTGACAAAAGTTTACTTAACTGCTTTCTTATAGTCCTAGAATAAACTTCTTAGAAGAATCATGCAAATATCAGCAGCAAATCAGGTAGATGAGATACTTCTGCTAGCTTGTTAAAAATATCCACAATAGTACAATGAAGTTCTGTTCGAAATTCTAAAGATTTTCATTGGATTTGAAAGGTATGTTTTGGGCATTCTCATTCCAGTTAGCCGTAGCGGTAAACGCGCAGCTAATCAGCAAGACCAAGCTGAGGGTCGTGGGTTCAAATCCCACCGGTCGAGGATCTTTTCGGGGTTGGAAATTTTCTCGACTTCCCTGGGCATAAACTATCTTCGTACCTGCCACGCGATACACGCATGCAAAAATTATCATTGGCACAGTGAACTCTCAGTTAATAACTGTGGAAGTGCACACAAGCTGAGAAGCAGGCTCTGTTCCACTGGGGACGTAAAGCCAGAAAGAAGAAGATTCCATCTTAATCTTCGAAATTTTCACCAAGAAATTTCCCAAAGAAAGATAGGTTGTCCTCCATGCACGCTGCTTGGGATAATTTCATAAACTTGCGATAAGCTTTTAAGAAGCCAACTGAAGGCCAGAATTCTTCAAATGTCTTGTCAGATCAAGAATCTTTGAAGAAATCTTTAAAGAATCACTATGATAGATATAAGTCAAAAATTATGCTAATAATTCGAGAAGATTTAGTCAATAGTTTGATTATTTGGAAAAAGAGAAGAATTTCAGATTTCTTCAACTTTCTTTATAGTTCGCTAAGAAACTTTCAAGAAATATTCCGGGGATCTCGCCAGGGAGCTGAAAAAAACCTGCCAATGGATAAGCGAAATTATGTCACAAATCTGCTATTGATACCCTCTGAATGACATTATGTTCGTTACCACACTTTTAAATTTTCATGCAAAATCAACGAGGTAAAATTAGGCTTATAATCACTTATTGGCAGAAAAAATATTGCAAGTATTGATCAGTCATTGTGTACATAAAACTTATACAGGTCCATTTTTTAATATTTGAATAATTATTTTCTATCAAGAAGAATTACACAATCTCAATGGCTTCGCGGACCCCCTGAGAAGTTGTCACGGCCCCCTAGGATCCGCGGACCACCGGTTGAGAAACCCTGCTTTAGCCAATCAAATAAAATTTGAATTTTGTACAATTTCAGTCAAGGATCATAAAAATGTAATAATATAAACATGTTCTTAGATAATAAAATATATAAAAATAACAATATCAATTTAGTTTGTTTTTGCCACCTCTCCGTATGAAGTCCGCCCATTGTGCATTAGACTCGACATTTTTGGACAAAAAGAGCAAGGATAAAACTTTTACGACATCAGAAGTTGAAAATATCACTTTTGAACAAACAGAAAAATGTTTAAAATTAATTAACTCATTACGCTTGATAAAGATGGATAATTCATGGCTGAAATTTTGAAAAAAAAATCCACCTACTCGGCTGGGATTCGAACTCAGGACTCTTGTATGCTAGACGAGCGCAAAAAACGATTTTTTGAATCTTATTGTGTATTCTATTATACTGCCAAGCACGAAGATTCTTTATGATCAATTGAGTCAATAAATATCAATTCCGAAAAGATCTTCCACTGGAGGGGTTTTCAACCCTTAACTCTTACCTGGTCTTTCTAAAAGAATAGACACTCGTTTTTTTATGAAAATTTTAGTCTCACATAATAAATTCCATGATATTCCATAATTACTGCAACATAATAATCTTGATTTTATTCTAGTTATTCTAGTGATAGCATGCGATACCGTAATTTCGGGTGAAATTGATCACTTTCAAGGTTTTTCTTGTCTGATTTCTATAATGTTGACAATGCCAAACAACTGAATGCAGGAAAACAAGTATGAAGGTGAGCCTCATTGACTCAAGTACCGACATTTTCTAACAAATGTAATTTTAGTGCTAAAAAATATGTCTAAAATAAAAAATCTGGAGATCTCATTTCGGGGTGAAATTGATCACTTATCAATGCCATTATTGTTAGTTTTCAAATCAACTTTACATAATAAATTTGAGCTCCCTGAATCCGAATATGCTTGCCAAATTCTTAACAATACAATATTTATAGAAATAATTAATTTTTAAATTTCAAGAACAACGCAGAAAACGCCTAAATGTATGCAATTTCCTAAGGAATTTCTTGATATATTACAGAAATTCAATTATTTCATCCAAATCAACTAATTGGTACGAGTTTTGGTTATGAAATCTAGTTTGGGGATATATCTTTAGTATCCTCACAAACTTTCAGGATTATACCATGTCCAAATCCTTGTCTAGAACTAGAAGTTTATTGATGTTTGTCAACACTGCACCGTACAAGATTTTGAAATTTTACATTACTTTCATATAAATAAACATTTTTGAACGCAAAAAACTTCACAACACACATTTTGGGCATACTTACGACAAACAACGTTCATTCACTGCAGGTTACATTGATATTTGTGCTCCATTAGGAAGAAATAAAATCGAGTGACACAGTGATCAATTTCACCCTACTGATCAATTTCACCCGAATTTACGGTACCTAAGAATGTTGTTTAGAACTGCCTTCTTCCGTTTGAAAACGCCACATTGAAATTACTTTCGCAGCAGTCAGCTGTGATTCTTCAAATAACTACTTTATGTAAATATATCGCAATCATAAGTGGACCCTTTTATAACGTACATTTTTCGTTATTCACGTTGTTCATTTAAATTCCAATTTCGCAAAGAAGTACTCAATAACCCGCAACGAGACCGAATAGCAAATAGTCTTTATTTACCGATGAAGGAGGTAGAAACGGTTCAGATGTGGTTTACCGTTTAGCAAAGAAAAGCATAGTTGATTCGTATTCGAATCCTATAGGAGAGCCTCGTTAGGGTACTTCACAGAATGTTGTAAAATTTGAGTTCTTAAATCTCACGAGGAGTTTTCAATATTTATCAAACCTAATAGGATAAATAAATGAAAACCCGAATTTAGTACTATATCATTCAATTCTACTAGAGTTAGTATCCTTTGAAGAATACGCGTATTTCGACCTCAACTTAAAAGCCGTCTTCAGTGTCTATACCTAGTTTAATTATATAGTGTGTGCATACGATGGATTTCTTCAAGTCGAGTCTAGTACACAAAACTAAAAACGGCCTTACAGTTGAGGTCGAAATACGCGTATCTGTCAAAGGGATCATCCAAAAATGACGTCTATCATTTGGTGGAAGGGGGGGAGGGGTTCTACGGAAGTTTGACAGTTATCGGAAAAAGCGTGACAGAGGGGGTAGGGGGTCTAGGAATCTTGAAAAACGATGGACGTCATTTTTGAATCTTTCCAAAGGATACAACCTCTAGTGGAATTGTATGGTATAGTACTAAATATAGTTTTTCATTTATTTATAGGTATTCCACTAAACAGCTTGAAGATTTATAACTTATCTACTAGAATAGTCCGGAATAAACTTCTAGTGTTCAGTCATTTCAATCAGCTTTTGTCGAACTACCCTAGTCGCTCACAGTTTAAACACTGGCTACCGACAATGGCTTCCCATTCCCAGCGAGAGAAAAGTAACAGGTTAGATTTTACCCACAGTAGTCGTGGTCAGAGGTATTTAGTCGGCGAACAAGTGCACCATGCCTCATGAATACCTAAATAGCAGCATCTTTATCGGAGCCGAAAAACGGAGGACGAACAATAGCTCCCGTAGGAACGGCGTCAGATCGTTTCCACCTACCGTTTAAGTTTCCACCTATAGGTTAGTATCCTGCTCCTCCGGGAAGTACAGGTTTGAATGAACGATTATAAAAAAAACGAGGAAATCAAAAATCAGAGTGTGGAATGGGATATTTTCTGCTGCATTTTTTTGTTTTGTGTATAGAAGTGGAATTCTTATTATTCAGTATGCAATTCTTGATAATGCACTTAGTGGATAGACATCCTTACGATACGAATAATATTTCTAAATTTCAGAAATAATGACGATTGCTCTTTTTTTCAAAATGAACTAATACCGTATACATGTCTGTTTCCCCACTTTACCGGGACCGTTGGCGAAAGATTGATTTTCGGAGCAGCACTAAAAACTCGCGGCGTAAATTACAACAAGAAACGACCGTTTTATTTCAGTTGCCCTTCGTTAGGCCCACACACAAAACTTTATTGCTCGACCGATTTGATGGTACGCAAATTCTGTCCGATGCGGTACGGTACAGAACGCAGATCGAATGAAAACTAAACTGCCTCTCGTATACAGGCGATACGATGGGGTCAGTGGATAGTATTGACGATCATTGCCGATCGATAGCGATCGGCGATCTCTACCGTGATAATAGATGGGGAGGTGATAACGTGTGGAAAAATGGGACGACCAATGCACGCGTGTGGAACATATTAGAATGTTGCCAGACAACCGGAATTCTTGAGTTCAAACATGCCGGCCGCCTTGAAATCGCGTAGATTTCAAACTCAAAATAGAACCTAATCTCGCATTCTGGTATAGTGCACCTATCGCTACCTAAATCTACTTCAACAATTACTATTCTTATTAAACCTATTGGTGTAAACAAATCTTCGGGTTCAACTATGGGAAACACTGATATTTTGTTACTGCTGTACTGCTCGATGACCTTGACCGACTTTCGATTGCCGACCGTGGGTGCTGGTAGACTGCATCAGCTAATTCAGTGGGTGCACCGAGCGTGCAAGACGATGAGCAGCTTGCGCTGGGGACACTGGAGTTAGGTGGTTGACGATTCATCTTCGGCCTTCTGCCATAGGCCATGGTAGTGGAAACACACTTCGATGGTTGTCTGTCCTTTGTCGTATGCGTTCAGTGATCCGCTGGTGGGTTGAGGCCTCCGGGCCTGGTGAGAGTGCACGATTCTACGAAACATGGGAAGCTTTTTTTCGTGGAAATGAACAATTTTAACAGAACTTGCCTGGTGCGGAGGCCCTTGCATACGGGCCTCCGCGGGTGCCCACGGCACCGCGATACTGCCGTGTTTGGCAGTCGAAGATGATGATCGCATGCTGACGCTGAACATCTAGGTTGCCGGTCCACGGTTGACGGAGGTCTTCTTGACGAGTGATCAATTCGTCTGATGACCGATCGGGTGGAACCAGCGATTCGAGCGACGGGCCCATCGCTCAGGGGATGATGCGTGGCGTTACTGTGATTGCGGAGAATTTGTACAATAGGAAGGCAAAATCATGCACCAAAACCTCGGACGGACAAGCGACGACACAGGACAGCCTTCATGCAGACCGGACGGTTGGCGGACTGGGCTGAACAATGGTTGAAGACGGCTCGATGATGACGATCCCGGTGACCGGGACGTCGATGCAGCTATGGGGGATAAACATTCCTTGAATTTTTTGAATAAACTCATAATACAACTACTTAACTGGAAACGGAGGGCCACACTGAGGACCCTCCGTGGTGCCAAAGCACCTCATTCGAAGAACTACTGCTCTTCTGATTGGGACTCTTGCTCATTGTTCCGGATGGGAAGGATGCAAATTTTTGAAATGCCCCTCCGAAAGACGCCGTCCTGCGTGCGGACGGTTATGACACGGACGTTTCCGTCGTCACCGTTGAATACTTCGGAAACTCTGCCCAATCGCCACTTTTGTGGTGGAAGGTTTGTCTTCTTTCACGAGGACCATAGTTCCAACGTGGAGATTATCGCGTTTTCGAGTCCACTTCGTCCGATTGTGGAGATCCGAGAGGTACTGCGACTTCCACTTCCTCCATAGCTGCTGGACGAAATGCTGAGTGCGTTGCCATTGGGACAGACGATTTTCCGGAACCTCTTGTAGGTCCGGCTCTGGCACGGCAGTGAGAGGTCTGCCAACTAGAAAGTGACCTGGAGAGAGCGCTGAAGTCGGCGGGGTCGTTGCTGAGTGGTGTCAATGGCCTAGAGTTTAGGATCGCTGCAACTTGATGAACAACGGTGTGTAGCTCGTCGTACGTCAATGTTCTGTCACCGATAGTCTTACGGAAGTGGCCTTTAAAGGATTTCACTGCCGCCTCCCACAATCCGCCGAAATTTGGAGAGCGAGGCGGGATGAACTTGAAGTCGATTCCATCCTCTAGTGCTGCATTGACCAGTGCGTCTTGCTGATGATTCAGCTGCCGACGAAGTACTTCGAGCTCCTTATTCGCTCCTACAAAATTGGTCGCGTTGTCACACATGACCAGTTGTGGCTTACCACGGATTGCGACGAATCGTTTGAAGGCCGCTAAGAAAGCTTGAGTAGACAGGTCGGCGACGATCTCCATATGAACGGCCTTGGTTGCCAAACAGACGAAAATACATACAAAGGTTTTTATCGGTGCACTTCGTCGACCTGGATACCGGATGTAGAACGGTCCGCATAGGTCGATACCTACTTTCAGGAAAAACAGCTTCGGGTGTAAACCCGGACGGACGGTAAATCGGCCATCAACTGCTCGTGGACCTTTGGTTTACTCCGGAAGCAGGGAACACATCGATGGATGGTCCTACGGGCGACGTCTCGGGCACGTGTTGGCCAGAACTTCTCTCTGACGGAACTGATCAAGAGTTGCTGTTCGGCGTGGAACAGTTTTCGGTGGTAGTGATCCATTATCAGCTGCGTCAGGGGATGTTGATGATGAAGAATCAGCTGATGCTTGCGGCTTTCTGCTATGGGAGCATTATGCAGCCGGCCGCCGACACGAAGTACGCTTTCGGCCAAGAAAGGATTCGCTGTAAGGAGCTTCGACGATGGACTGATAGGCTGATTTTTAGACAACGCAGCTATTTCCGCCGGAAAGCTTTCCGACTGGGACAACCGGACTAACTGTAGTTCGGCGTCTTTGAGTTCCGATGATGACAGGTTACCACTGCGCTTGCAGACACGGTTTCTCGGGATTGCGTTGTGTGCGAACCGACGAATCCATGCAACGAGTCGGACTAGTATCGGAAACGATGACCGGAGCAAAAATATCGAACTAGGTGGCTTGATTTGAGCGGGAAGTGATGTTGCTGGCTTTTCCTCCAGCAATGCCTTGTTCAACTCTGGTTGAACAGCAGTTGACTTGGGCCAAGTGGTTCGATCTTGGCGTAGCCACAATGGACCTTCGAACCAAACCGACTGATATGCCAACTGTGCAGGTGTCATCCCGCGGGATACGATGTCCGCCGGATTGTCAGCACCAGCGACGTGATTCCAGACTCCAGATTTAGTAATGTGCTGGATTTCTGATACTCTGTTGGCGACGAACATTTGCCAACGTGACGGAAGTGACGATAGCCAACACTTGACTATCATGGAGTCCGTCCAGAAGTAGACATTGGCTGAAATGTGGACGCTATTTCCGGAATTTCTCGAAGAGATGACTCAGAAGTAAAGCCGATGAGAGTTCCAGTCGCGGGATCGACTGCTTCTTCTTTTTGCGGGAGAGGTCCTCCAGCGGCGCCACGCGCGATTTCGACGTGATGAGGCGGACGGTAACTGACCCATCCGATGATTCGCACCGCAAATACAGGCAAGCACCATATGCTGCCTCCGATGCATCACAGAATCCATGCAGCTCCACCGATACTAAGCTGCTACTGAAGCCTGTCCATCTTGGAACGAGAGAGTCTCGAGCGCACCAGCATTCCGACGAAACTCGTTCCAGACGGCCTGGAAGTTTTCAGGTAAAGCCTCATCCCAATCTGACTTCTGCTTCCACAGCTGCTGAAGAAATATTTTTGCTTGGACAGTAACCGGACTGATGAGGCCCAGAGGATCGAAGATGCGGGCGGTGTCGGAGAGAACAACCCGCTTGGTGATGGTTGGCTCAGAACTCCAGCATGGTACGGCGAACTTGAAAATGTCCTTAGCAGGTTCCCAAGTGAGCCCAAGAGTTTTCACAATCGACGTTGACGAATCGAGTTCAAGGGTGGAGCGTTCTTCTCGAAGCTCTGCTGGAATCGTGGCCAACAGCTTGGAACTGTTCGAGCACCACTTTGCGCAACATGAAGCCTGCTGAGTTCGTCAGCGAAATTAGATCTATGGCGAGTGCTTTCCCTTCGTCGAGACTGTCGGTACCAGTCAACAAATCGTCAACGTAAAAATCCTTGCGGACGACTTTCGCAGCTGCTGGGTGCGACGCTTCTCCTTCCGGTGCTAGCCGTTGGAGCACTTGGTTGCAAGATATGGTGCTGAGGCCGTGCCATACGTGACCGTTGTCAATTCGTACGTCTTGACAGGCTGATCAGGCGAATCTCGCCATAGAACCCGCTGGAGGGAATGATCGGCTTCTGCTACCTTGACCATGCGGTACATTTTAGCGATATCCGCGACTAACACGAACTTCCAACAGCGAAAACGCTGAATGATGGCGAGCAAGTCATCTTGCACCACAGGTCCTACCATTAATCCGTCGTTCAAGGATGTTCCCGTCGACGTTCGACAGGAGGCGTCGAACACAACACGTAGCTTTGTTGTCGTGCTTTCGGGTTTGAGAACGGCGTGATGTGGGAGATAGTAGGACAGCTTGTCATCTTCACTAACGTCAACGTCGCGCATGTGGTCATGGACAAATATTCTTGGACGAAATCGATGTAAAGAGTCCGCAACATGTCGTTGCCGATAAAACGTCTCTCCATCCCGTGAAGTCTCTTAAGCGCGGTGAGCTTGGAGTCGCCCAACTGATTGATAATATGCTCTCTTTTGGGAAGGGTGACGACAAATCTTCCATCTCCATCACGTATTGTCGTCTTGTCGAACAACTCCTCGCACACTGTTTCTTCTACCGACATCGTACTGGCACTGTTGCAGGACTCCAACTCCCAGAACTTAGCAACGAGATCTCGCAGCTCAACCGTGGAATAGGAGTGGGTAATCGTTGAGGAAATCTTGATGGCGTTCCCGGAAACTCGACCAGATACAACCCATCCGAAGACTGTGCTTTGCAGCGTTGGTCCATCTTCGAACAGTTTCTTCCTATCTTCCAGGAGAAAGTCGTAGTAGTATTCTGCGCCGAGGATAATGTCGATTGGGCCTGGTTCGCAGAAATTAGGATCTGCCAGGATGATTTCACTATGAATAGCTAGCTTCTCGATGTTGACGGATGAAATCGGCAACTCAGAGGTCAGTTTAGGCAGGACGTGAAGCTGGATGTTCGCAGAGTATGATGAAATGTGGAACGACCGTGCAGCTATAGTGGCGTCCACCTTCTTCGTGGATTTCACAACAGAGCCTCCTATTCCGGCTACTGACAGGTAGCTGGAAGTTTCAGGTAGTCTCAGTTTTTGAGAAAGACTTGTTGTGACGAAACAGTATTCGGAGCAAGAATCGAGGAGCACTCTAGCTAGTTGAGTGTTACCGTATCTGTCTGACACGCGAACTAGCGCTGTCGACAACAAACTTGGCGAGAAGAAGTGTGTATGGTGGCGGGTAGGGAATTGCTTGGAAGTGTGCGATTTGTGGTGGCTGGTGGTGGGGGTTGCGAACTTATGTTTGCGACGGGAAATGATCCCGTGCTAGGTGTCTGAGTCAGTGTTGGTTGGTTCTGGGCTTGTGTCTGTGGTTGCTGTGTGTTCGTCTGTGATCGGTTCTGAATCTGTGGGCCGAGGAATCGTTTTGAGCGGCGGGAATGGCAGATTTTCCACCGGTACCACCTCCAGAGTGGAGGAGAGAATGATGCTTCCTTTGCAGTGTCGGCAGACGCCAGCCGTACACGCTCTAACCATGTGTGATGAAGACAAACAATTCAGGCACAGCCCGTGCCGTTTCACTTTCTCATACCGCTCCGGAAATCTTCATCTTCATGAACTTCTGACACTTGAACGCTGAATGCATCTCTTCTG
Source organism: Aedes aegypti (assembly GCF_002204515.2). Taxonomy (NCBI): domain Eukaryota; kingdom Metazoa; phylum Arthropoda; class Insecta; order Diptera; family Culicidae; genus Aedes; species Aedes aegypti. The sequence continues at coordinate 4,418 of NW_018735486.1, read as the reverse complement.
AGCAAAAGGTACACCGATTGACTGGAATGGATGTCTGAGCGTGGCTCACGGTGAACTTGGGCTTCTTCGACTCGGTTTGAGCGGACTTCACTGGTGCTATCGACTGCAGGATAGCACAATGCTTGCGCAGGAACTCCATCAGCTCCTCGTACACTGGCACCTCCGTTGAGGCATGATGCGTTTCCCAGATTCGGAGGGTTGCTGAATCCAGTCTAGAGCACACCAATGTAGACGAGAATGGTACTCCATCCGGAGGTGTCTTCGCCGATTTTGTCCAACATTTGGAGATTACGGTCGTACTCGCTAATGAGATGACACAATGCCTCGTAACTCTCCCGTTTCAACGGCTCAACTGCGAAAAGTGCATCGATATGAGATTTGACGATGAGTTTTTTTATTCTCGTACCGCTTCTGCAGTTGCTGCCAGGCGATGAGATAATTCGCCCGCTGTTATTTCTATCCGTTCAACCTCTTGAAGAGCTTCTCCTGCGAGTGAAGATCGGAGATAGGTGAACTTATCGATGTCAGTTAGCTGGGTGTTGCGGTGGATCAGACTCCTAAACATATCCCGAAATGTCACCCAATCACGGATGTTTCCATTGAAGCTGGGTAACCGAATCTCCGGTAGCTTGACTGTCGACAGAGCCGCTGAACCTCCTTGGGAACTAACAGATGGACCAGAGGAACCTTCTGAGGGCGGTTGCTACGTAGAAGCTGTAGCGTTGACTTCAGCTCACAATAACTGTCTTCTGCTTGCTGGATGACGATGCTATGTTCTAATTGCCGCTTTTCAACGAGTGCTTTCCAGGTTTGCCTTCATCTCTACTGGATCACCCTTGGTAGCCAGCAACTCCTTCTCATCAGCTTCCTCCGTGAGCGCTTCAATCTTCGACGCAGACAGTAAAACTTCTTCATTGCTTCCTCCAGGATTCCACTCGGGTGTCGATTTGAGCCTCATGCTTGTCGCGCTTGAATTTCGCAATAAACTGCTTCACTCCCTCCAAACGTGCTCCGAATTTGTCGCTGTTGCGACTTCAACTCTTTCAGTTCACTTCATTTTGAAAGTTCACTCTCGAACCACTTATTAAAAATTTCAAAAAAGTTCCACTGTTCCCTATTATTTGCACCGCACTGTAGTCTGTAAAGCAAACCGCACAATGTTCAAGTTCACTTGCACTCACTATCACTCGACAACCGTGATTCGCGACTCGACTCGACGGCCCACAAATTGACAGAGAACAGACCGACCAAATTGACAACGACGAGGGGAGCCAACCAGGTGAAATAACGAGCCTCGGAAAAGCCAGCAGAACCAAAGACCAACCGTCAACTGAACTCAGGGATACAAATTCGCATGCAAATAAAATCAAATCTGTAACCACCATTTTATTCATATGATCTCCGACATAGAATCATTTGGCGCCACCACAAATCACAAGCAATTGTACTTCCCTTGACACTGTCGATCCTGGTTCCTGCAGAAGTCTCCTTGATGGCCAATCTCTACTCCTAATCCGTTGCTCAGCGTCGATTACCGTCCAGTGGGGTGGCTGGCTAGATGATCATCGGCGGGCTCAGCCGGGTGCAGAAGTAGCGCCAAATTCACTTTTTTCGCTCTATTGAGCCACTTCACAGAGGCGATTTGCGTCTTACCGCCAACAATGGCCACAACTGTTCACACTTTCACTCGCCGACGGGCGGATAGTCCACAGTCCATTAATAGTGTACAGTCCACTATCGATCGTCCAACGGTCATCCGGTTTGAAGGACCAAAATGTTTCTACACTTTACCGGGACCGTTGGCGAAAGATTGATTTTCGGAGCAGCACTAAAAACTAAATTACAACAAGAAACGACCGTTTTATTTCAGTTGCCCTTCATTGGGCCCACACACAAAACTTTATTGCTCGACCGATTTGATGGTACGCAATTCTGTCCGATGCGGTACGGTACAGAACGCAGATCGAATGAAAACTAAACTGCCTCTCGTATACAGGCGATACGATGGGGTCAGTGGATAGTATTGACGATCATTGCCGATCGATAGCGATCGGTGATCTCTACCGTGATAATAGATGGGGAGGTGATAACGTGTGGAAAAATGGGACGACCAATGCACGCGTGTGGAACATATTAGAATGTTGCCAGACAACCGGAATTCTTGAGTTCAAACAATGTCTACTTAACCATTATCTAGTCATATAATTTGTTTTATGAAGAATGGCCGAATATGAAGGTAGAATAATAATAATAATAGTCTTTTCACATGTTTTAAAACGACTGCTCTGACTAATATAATTCGCTTGTACCATAATGGAAAAAGTGGTTTCAGAGGATCGAAAATATGCATGCACTATTCAATATGACAAAGAAAAGATTGTTTTTGTCTAGAACTGAAGAGTAGCAATCCTAAAGCATTATTATGCTGTCCTCAATTATCAAGCAGACACCATGTCTGCTAACCTAATTCAAGCACTGCGGGACTCGAATACGGCCGTATGTGTGTGCGCATGGTTGTTTGTACATGTTTTCCGCAGTCAGACGTTTCCCATTCTAAAGCCTGACGCCAGAAGGCGGCAACGAATCATATGGATGAGCTGCAGTAAAAGTAGCTATTTAGATGGAATTGAGTCGTTTCGTCGTTTTGCTTTTACCACCCAAGATGGACCAGAAAAATGCTCTCAGACTCGGACAGGCGGTTCGGGTCCAATTCTCGTCCGGAGTGGTGGAATATCATCATCGGGAAGCGACCGAAAACGTGATAAAAATTTCCTATTTCATGTTTCCACTTGCCGAGATGACTTTCGAAACGCGACCAAGGAATCAAACCATGAAGCGAAAAGAAGAAAAAAATAGATAACAATAAATACCGATATCGTTGCCGGACTTGATGAGCAGAGGGTTGGTTGGGGCTGATGCATGGCACAAATCAGGCACGTAATGGACCACCACATCAGAGCAGGGGCTGAGCAGCGTTTCATGCCTTGAATCAGTGAATTGGCGTATGAAGAATGATTTCCCTTCACTGCATAGTGGCGCACGGCCAGACAAAACCTCAAATTAATGAAGGTCCAAAAATTGTCCGTAAACTCTTAAAATCCTGAGACGAACCTTGAATTTTCAAATGGCCACTTATTGGAGACCAGTAGATCAATTAATCTTCTATATAAATAAAAATGGAGTGGTGTTTGTATGTCACGAAATGGCTTCCAAACGGGTCAACCGATTTGACGTGTTTGTGTGCATAAAAATCCCAGGATTTTCACCGGGAAAGTCGAAAAAACGGGCGTGAACGGAGCTGTCATTTTGTATAGGACGATCCATAGCGTTTTTCAACAGCCTACTTGATGGCAAGACTAAGTTTGCCGGGACCACTAGTTTCAAATAAATTTCAACGTAAATGCAGTCCGAAATTGGCCTAACCGTTCATTCAACGGATCTCGATGAGCTAGAAGGTGTGTCTTTGGCAAAGTTGATCAGCAGATCAAATGCTATCTGTTGATGAAAAATATTACTGAGAATTCAACCGCTAGATAGCTTCTTCTTATTATTATTGGCATTACATCTCCCTGGGAAAGCCTGCTTCTCAGCTTAGTGTTCTTATGCGCACTTCCACAGCTTTTAACTAAGAGCTTCCTTTGCCAAACTTACCATTTTCGCATTTGTATTTCGTGTGGTAGGTACGATGGTACTCTATGCTTAAGGAAGTCAAGGGAATTTCCTTTACGAAAAGACCTTGGACCGACCGAGAATCGAACCCAACCACTTTCAGCATGGCTTTGCTTTGTAGCCGCGGACTCTAACCATTCGGCTAAGGAAGGCCCGCTAGATAGCTCTAGAAATCAATTTTCTTCAATGGTTGTCGAGAACTGTCAAAACCTGAGAGAGACTCACGAATTTCTCCACCTGAATTCCTCCCAAAATTCTTTGAAATTTTTGTTCAAGAAACTCCTAATTCTTCCAAGATTTTATCCACTGATTCATCCATCGATTTCACTGGGGCATCCTTCAAAACTCCCAGTCAAAACGTCTTCTTAAATTCAGTCAATACCTTCTCCAGAAATTTCTACAAATTTCCTTAAAAATTGTCGTCTAAGCATTTATACGAGATTTCAACTAGGCATATCTCTAAAAATACCATCAACAATTGCTCCCGAGATTCCCTATAAGATTCCTTCAGTAATGCTTTGAGATTTTCTCAAGTAACATTTGAATGATTTTTTAGGATTTTTTACATGAATGTCTCCAAATCAATTCTTGAGGTTTTTCTGAAAAAAAATCTAGATTAACCTCTGATGAAACTAGTGTAAATTTTAAAGACACTCTTAATTAACAAGGATATCAGAAATAACACCAGGACTGTTGAGGAAGTTTTAGGAGATTTCCTAGATATATTGCCAATATAATCGATTAAAGAA
>NW_018735485.1:0-45535 GCF_002204515.2 Aedes aegypti | reverse complement strand
CTCCTCCTCCTACTTCCAGAAGCTCGGAAGCTTTCTTCCAGGAAGCTCGGAAGCTTCTTCCAGGAACTGGAAGCTTCAGAAGCTTCTTCCAGGAAAGCTCGGAAGCTTCTTCCAGGAAGCGTGGGAGCTTCTTTCGACAAGCTTGGAAATATCATTCAGTAAGCTTGGAAGCTTCTTCCAGGAAGCTGGGAAGCTTATTCCAGGAAGCTGGGAAGCTTTTTCCAGGATGCTGGGAAGCTTCTTCCCGGAAGCTTGAAAGCTTCTTCAAATTCAATCAAAATCAAATCCCATTGCAATCTAAATCCAATCCAAATATAAATCCAATCCAAATATATATCCAATCAAATTCAATTCAAATCCAATCCAAATCCAATCCAAATCCAATCCAAATCCAATCCAAATCCAATCCCAATCCAATCCAAATCCAATCCAAATCCAATCCAAATCCAATTCAAATCCAATCCAAATCCAATCCAAATCCAATCCAAATCCAATCCAATCCAATCCAAATCCAATCCAAATCCAATCCAAATCCAATCCAAATCCAATCCAAATCCAATCCAAATCCAATCCAAATCCAATCCAAATCCAATCCAAATCCAATCCAAATCCAATCCAAATCCAATCCAAATCCAATCCAAATCCAATCCAAATCCAATCCAAATCCAATCCAAATCCAATCCAAATCCAATCCAAATCCAATCCAAATCCAATCCAAATCCAATCCAATCCAATCCAAATCCAATCCAAATCCAATCCAAATCCAATCCAAATCCAATCCAAATCCAATCCAAATCCAATCCAAATCCAATCCAAATCCAATCCAAATCCAATCCAAATCCAATCCAAATCCAATCCAAATCCAATCCAAATCCAATCCAAATCCAATCCAAATCCAATCCAAATCCAATCCAAATCCAATCCAAATCCAATCCAAATCCAATCCAAATCCAATCCAAATCCAATCCAAATCCAATCCAAATCCAATCCAAATCCAATCCAAATCCAATCCAAATCCAAATCCAATCCAAATCCAATCCAAATCCAATCAAATCCAATCCAATCCAATCCAAATCCAATCCAAATCCAATCCAAATCCAATCCAAATCCAATCCAAATCCAATCCAAATCCAATCCAAATCCAATCCAAATCCAATCCAAATCCAATCCAAATCCAATCCAAATCCAATCCAAATCCAATCCAAATCCAATCCAAATCCAATCCAAATCCAATCCAAATCCAATCCAAATCCAATCCAAATCCAATCCAAATCCAATCCAAATCCAATCCAAATCCAATCCAAATCCAATCCAAATCCAATCCAAATCCAATCCAAATCCAATCCAAATCCAATCCAAATCCAATCCAAATCCAATCCAAATCCAATCCAAATCCAATCCAAATCCAATCCAAATCCAATCCAAATCCAATCCAAATCCAATCCAAATCCAATCCAAATCCAATCCAAATCCAATCCAAATCCAATCCAAATCCAATCCAAATCCAATCCAAATCCAATCCAAATCCAATCCAAATCCAATCCAATCCCAAATCCAATCCAAATCCAATCCAAATCCAATCCAAATCCAATCCAAATCCAATCCAAATCCAACCATCCAAATCCAATCCAAATCCAATCCCAATCCAATCTATATTCAATCCAAATCCAATTCAAATCCAATTCAAATCCAATCCAAATCCAATCCAAATCCAATCCAAATCCAATCCAAATCCAATCCAATCCAATCCAAATCCAAACCGAATCCAATCCAAATCCAATCCAAATCCAATCCAAATCCAATCCAAATCCAATCCAAATCCAATCCAAATCCAATCCAAATCCAATCCAAATCCAATCCAAATCCAATCCAAATCCAATCCAAATCCAATCCAAATCCAATCCAAATCCAATCCAAATCCAATCCAAATCCAATCCAAATCCAATCCAAATCCAATCCAAATCCAATCCAAATCCAATCCAAATCCAATCCAAATCCAATCCAAATCCAATCCAAATCCAATCCAAATCCAATCCAAATCCAAATCCAATCCAAATCCAATCCAAATCCAATCCAAATCCAATCCAAATCCAATCCCAATCCAATCAAATCCAATTCAATCCAATCCAATCCAATCCAAATCCAATCCATCCAAATCCAATCCAAATCCAATCCAAATCCAATCCAAATCCAATCCAAATCCAATCCAAATCCAATCCAAATCCAATCCAAATCCAATCCAAATCCAATCCAAATCCAATCCAAATCCAATCCAAATCCAATCCAAATCCAATCCAAATCCAATCCAAATCCAATCCAAATCCAATCCAAATCCAATCCAAATCCAATCCAAATCCAATCCAAATCCAATCCAAATCCAATCCAAATCCAATCCAAATCCAATCCAAATCCAATCCAAATCCAATCCAAATCCAATCCAAATCCAATCCAAATCCAATCCAAATCCAATCCAAATCCAATCCAAATCCAATCCAAATCCAATCCAAATCCAATCCAAATCCAATCCAAATCCAATCCAAATCCAATCCAAATCCAATCCAAATCCAATCCAAATCCAATCCAAATCCATCCAAATCCATCCAAATCCAATCCAAATCCAATCCAAATCCAATCCAAATCCAATCCAAATCCAATCCAAATCCAATCCAAATCCAATCCAAATCCAATCCAAATCCAATCCAAATCCAATCCAAATCCAATCCAAATCCAATCCAAATCCAATCCAAATCCAATCCAAATCCAATCCAAATCCAATCCAAATCCAATCCAAATCCAATCCAAATCCAATCCAAATCCAATCCAAATCCAATCCAAATCCAATCCAAATCCAATCCAAATCCAATCCAAATCCAATCCAAATCCAATCCAAATCCAATCCAAATCCAATCCAAATCCAATCCAAATCCAATCCAATCCAATCCAAATCCAATCCAAATCCAATCCAAATCCAATCCAAATCCAATCCAAATCCAATCCAAATCCAATCCAAATCCAATCCAAATCCAATCCAAATCCAATCCAAATCCAATCCAAATCCAATCCAAATCCAATCCAAATCCAATCCAAATCCAATCCAAATCCAATCCAAATCCAATCCAAATCCAATCCCAATCCAATCCAATCCAAATCCAATCCAAATCCAATCCAAATCCAATCCAAATCCAATCCAAATCCAATCCAAATCCAATCCAATCCAAATCCAATCCAAATCCAATCCAAATCCAATCCAAATCCAATCCAATCAATTCAAATCCAATCCAAATCCAAAACACATCCTTTCAATCTCGTTCTTTCTCCAAATTTTGAAATCAATGTTCCTCGACCCATCCCTGAATACACCCATGGAGAAGGTCGTTCCCTGGGCCCTGCTGCAAACGAGCTCAAACGAGAACACAACACGGCCGCTCAACGAGAGGGCTGTTTTCGCGGAAATTGAATGCCCCAGTCTCTTCTGATCACGGAGCGAGTGCTGCAATTGATTAGCTATGGCGACGGCGAGAAGACGGACCCGGCCCACTGATTAAACGCGACACGTTAATTGATCCAATAATGTAGTCCACGCGGGAAATTGAATGTACACCCCCAGCGGGTAAGCACGTGATTTGTGACCCGGTTTTTGGGATTTCATGTATTACTTTTCGGATTTCGGTGTTTGAAATTTAGCACTTGGCAGTTTGCTGGGAGATAATGAATGCAGTACGTAACTTACCCCCTCTATTCGGTTCTGCACTATGCTGATGAACTCTTCCACGCCCGCCTGTCTGGTCACCTTCTGTAGCACCGGCGGTTTGCACGTACACAGGTGTCCCGTTCCGAAGAATATCAGCTTCTGGACTCGAAGGGCATTCTGCGAAAATTGAATAGAATTTGTTGTTAGATTGGGAGCGGATTTTTGCATTTTGCAGTTGAGTCTCACCTGAGCTTCTTCCATGTCGTGCGATTTGTGGGTGAAGATGGGCTCAGGGCCTTTGTACATGAGAGGGGTGAACCCTGCCAGAGTGATGTCCTCCTGGAGTCGAACGACTTCATAATCTGTGGAAAGAAAAAGCGTGAGAAATCGTTATTGATGTTTGATCTGCTAATCATTATCGTTATACAGTAGGCTGTAAACAGCGTCGTCGTCAAAGTAGGCGAGTGCGAAACTGATGGTCATCCAAGATACCGTTTGTTTTTCGAAATTTCCCTCCCAGATGGTGCAAGGCCCTATTATTGGCATCACCATTTATGAGATGGTCGGATGATGGGCTTGGTAAAGTGCTACAAATCGATAAGCGTTGTAAAGCATGTAAAACTAATGGGTATCTCCTTATAGGGGAACGTACTTAAGACAAAAAAAATGGGTGAACTTGTAAGTCGTTGAGCGCATCTGGGAAAGGGAGCACTTTTCGGGAAAGGCAATAATAGGAGGGAGGGCTGTTATTATTATTGTTTTCGACTTGAAGGGCTTGTCCACTTTACGCAGCCGCAGCCGCACCGAAAGAGATGCATTTGGGACTGCGGGTTGGGCGCGGGAGATGGCCAATGAAGTTGCCCGTTAGATAATTAAACAGTTGCGGCAGTTTACAAGTGGAGTGCGTTTCCGAAACGAAACCTTTCTCGTAAAACTAGAGAGGGCCGGCCACTGGTTGCCCGGTGCACGGTGGGTTTAGTTGAAGATTGGGCATATCTCGAAACAAATCAGTGATATGTTGCTAGACAGCTAAAAATGTGTTGTAATTTTCAATTTATTTTCATGCACATATTTGGAGCATCAAAATAAACTGAAATGTCAACGTCAAATCACTTATTTTTCAATCGAATAAATAACACTTTAAATTTACACGATCATGTAACATTCAAGCATTTTTAATTGAAAATTAAACGTGATGCTGTAACAATAAGGCAATTCGATTTACTTTTACCATACTCTTCTGTTTACGCTACATTGAAATTTAAATATTTTTATCTGTGTAGCTCTTTCTTGTCAGCATTAATGTTTGCTGCACATCAATAATATAGCACAAATATCAAAATGGCGGCCTACTGTGCAAATTTTGGGTTGTTAAGATAAGGAAGAAACGGAGACAATCATACCAACCGTTCAGATTCAGAGGATATTTGAAATTGTTGGAAGTGATATAGCTAAGAAAGTTGATGTCATTCCATTGGCGCTGACCTCTCTGAGATGGAACAAAGGTATCTGCACCTGTGGTCCGGGCTGATTAGCCTAGGCTTAAGCGCCATTATCCACTCTTTCTAACTTTCGATCATACATCTATGGACAAACGCGTCAATTTTGGAATGAATGAATGCTTCCAAAAGATACTTTAAAATTAACATAACATGTTTGTGTCAATTGACGCGTGAGTATTTGCTAACCGCCTTATCCACCAGATAATTGCGGTCCTTCGATTTCGGTTGAAGGATGTCTTCCGGTTCGCATATGCACCACCATACTTCGGCGAAGAGTTTTTCGATAACGGAATAACTTTCAAAACCGATAACGTTACGCGTTGTTTCACTACATAGCTGGCCAATAGAGTGCCGAAATCATTCCAGCGATTCCTGGCGCCGTCTGACGACTCAAGCCAGTATGTACTACTCAGAACAGTCCTCGGCCGTTGAACTATCCCAAACCGATGAAAAATGCCTCGAAGGTCACAGCCGATGCAACCCAGCTAGACCGAGGTCGGTTCAACGATTCCGGTAAAGTTTGGCTTCAGGTTTAAAGAAGCTTCGATGACCGTTCTTGCCGCTACTACTTCGCGATCTTCTTAATTAGTCCCGATAACGGATTTGCTTCCGAAGCCGGTAACTCGTTACTAGGCGGTCAGATGCAGAGGTCAGGTCGGATTGTAACATGCCCAGCCCACCGGAACCTCCCATTTTTTGCGAGGTGGACGATGGTTGGTTCTCCCAGCAGCTGGTGCATTTCATGGTTCATCCGCCTTTTCCAAGTTCCGTCTTCCATCTGCGCTCCGCCGTAGATGGTCCACAACACCTTCTGTTAGAAAACACCAAGGGCGCGTTGATCCTCTGCCCGTAGGGTCCATGTTTCGTGCCCATAAAGGAGTACCGGTCTAATCAGCGTCTTGTAGATGGTTAACTTCGTGCGATGGCGAACATTGCTCAATGGAAGAGTTATGCGGAGTCCAAGTACGCACGATTTCCAGTCTTTGAATTTATCTGCTGGTGTCGTTGTCGGCAGTCACCAGTGAGCCAAAGTACACGAATTCTTCGACCGCCTCGATTTCATCACCGTCAAAACGAACTCGAGGTGGCGGGTATGCCGTATCCTCTCTTGAGCCATGTTGTCATAAGTTATCATGTACTTCGTCTTCAACACATTGATGTTCAGTCCGATTCGCCTAGCTTCAACCCTTAGTCAAATGTACGTATCCGCCATCGTCTCAAAATTGTGTGCTACAATGTCGTCGGCGAAACCAAGCAGCTGAAAGGACTTTCTGTCACTCGTGTCTATCCCGCTCTTTTTATCACACCTTCTAACGCAATGTTGAACAGAAAACACGAAAGGCCACCTTGCCGTAACCCAGTGCGAGATTTGAAGGGACTCGAAGTGTCTCTGATACTCTGACTACGCACATCACTCGCTCCATCGTCGCCTTGATCAATCTTATCAGTTTGTCCGGGAAACCGTATTCGTGCATAATCTGGCATAGCTGTTCTTTGATACTTTGCCCTCAAAAATCTTGGAAATACACCAATGCATCGATCTTGCCAGTTCATCACCACCGTATTTTAGCAGCTTGCTCGGTAGCTGGTCCAACCCAGAGGCTTTATTATTTTTCAACAGTCCAATCTCCGTTTCTACCTCTTGGAGATCTGGAGGCGAAAGTTCTTTATCCTCCGCGCGTGCTCCCAAAGCTTGTTCCAAGCCACCTTCGCTACTGGCCACATTACCATTAAGGTGCTCGTCGTAGTGCTACCGCCTCCTTTCGACCACCTCACGTTCGTTTGTGAGAAGATTTTCGTCACAGTCTCTGCACATATCGGCTTGTGGCACAAAGCCTTTGCGCGAACGGTTAAGCTTCTCGTAGAACTTCCGTGTGTCTTCAGCGCAGAACAGCTCTTCCATCGCATTGCGATCCCTCTCTTCTTGATGGCGCTTTATTCTCCGGAAAATCTAGTTTTGTCAGTTCCTTGCCTGTTTATACCGTGCCTCGTTCGCTCTCGTGCGGTGTTGCAGTATTCTCGCCCATGCTGTATTCTTCTCATCATTCAACTGCTCGGATTACCGTCGTAACAGTCGTTTCTCTGATTCGGGACCGCTGAACCTATTGCTGCTGTTGCGGTGCTACCTATGGCGGATCGTATGTGCCTCCAGCCATCTTCAAGAGTGGCGGCGCCAAGCTGCTCTTCCGTTGGTAGGGCCATTTCCAACTGCTGCGCGTATTCTTGGGCTACTTCTGAGTCCCGCAGCTGCTCGATGTTGACGCATAGTTGGTCGTTGTCGGTCGATACGGCGTGCAGGTTGTTCCGCCCGATCACCGGTCTGAACGTCTCCTCTCGTCTTACCCGTGCGTTCATGTCATCAACAATGATTTTCACGTCATCATGTATCTGCTCCAGCTGCGCGCGAAACGTCTCCTTCTCGTCATCGGGTCTCCCTTCGTGTAGACAGTGTACGTTGATGATGCTGTAGTTGATGGAACGGCCTTCTATCCTCATCTTGCACATCCTTGCGGATGCCACCCGATAACGCGTTGTCGCATCTTGCCCAACACTATGAAGCCAGTTTCTATCATTTCTGGTGCCCAGCTTTGGTAGAAGGTAGCCGCTCGATGCCCACTTTTCCACACCTTCTGTCCAGTTCAACAAAGTTCCTGCAGAGCTACAATATCGAAGTTACGGCGATGTAGTTCGTCATAGATAAACCTGTCGCAACCTGAGAAACCAAGTGATTTGCACTAGGACAATCTAATGGGGCTACCACTTTGAATTTAGCTGTGCGCGATCCAGCAGTTCTTGCTCAGCCGCTGGATACCAGAACAGACGCTGTTTGAGAGTCGCCTTCCCCTTCTCTTTATCCGTTTTCGTCTCTGCTTTCGTTACTTGACACGTAATCACATCATCACATCTCGAAAACTTGTTCATATAGACTCAAGTCAAAAATGTATACAAACTTACTTTATCGATCCTACGTGTTTCGCAGACAAAATTCTACACGTTCCGCTCTGAACCAACTCGATTTTTCACTTTTGGAACGTTTAATTTCCAATTTACAATACGACGAAAGTAAGATTTTCAACTTTCGCAACCTAACCACTACTTTCGCCGCCTCGCTGTATGGAGAGACAAAGTGACTTAAGCACGAATCAAAACAAAACACTACATGAGTCGATTTTACACTGGTAGAAAAACGTCGCAAGTAACTGAATGAAACGGCTTATCATTTTGTCATAAAATTCTTGTGTGAAATAAAAGGAACTCCATAGTTTTTGAACGCGGGCTCATTGTATGCAAAATTTGGAGTTCTGTTTGATCTTTCGACCTTGACACTTGCTTTTGCCGGGGCAAGCGACAAGGGCAGGATCAAACATGTCGCGCGTCGGTCTCGTAAGTGAAAAAGTGGCGTGATCGGTGAGTTCGGTTGAAGAAAGTGAAAAAGTGCCACGATCGGTTAGTTCTGTTTGATCTTTCGACTTTGACACTTGCTTTTGCTGGGGCGAGCGACGAGGGCAGGATCAAACATGTTGCGCGTTGGTCTAGTAAGTGAAAAAGTGGCGTGATCGGTGAGTTCGGTTGGAGTAACTGAAAAAGTGCCGCGATCGGTTAGTTCTGTTTGATCCTTCGACCTTGACGCTTGCTCCTGGGCAGTGCGTCAAGAAAGCCCGAACAGTTTTTTTTTATTCTTTTTGGGTCGCGCGCTTATTTTTTTCCTGAGTGCTTTTTTATAGCCGAGCAAACGAGTGAAGCCGAAAGTGGATTGTGGCTGCTCAGTCAAGGATAACGGATCAATTGGTGAGCTCGTTTCATGCTACTATTTCTAATCCATAAAATATGTATGACTGCACATTCAATTGTTACAATGGTGGGATGTAAATATGATTTTTCAACAAACTATGGATGGTTCGTCACTGTGAGTGTCGACACAAACTCTGATTCATGATTTATTTATGTTTAACATTTTTTTCAGAACACCTCTTATATACCTTTATTTTTGTAATTAAAAAAACTTTGAATGGTTCGACACTACAAGTGTAGACTTGCGAAAGGTTCACTTTATTCAACAAACTTTGGATGGTTCGCCACTGTAAGTGTCGGCATAAGAATAAGAGTGTTCTATGATGTCCCAACCAATCGAGTTTTTTGTTTCTTTTCAAATGAGTAAAATATAATAACACATGCTTTCGTCCTGACAGCTGTAGGAATGTTACATTTAGGTATTTGTTCAACAAACTTTGAATGGTTCGTCACCTCAAGTGTAGGCATAATTTTCCTTTACATAGAAATTGTTCATATCAAATGAAAATATTATATTTACGTATAAGCATGTATATATCTCACAAATCATTGTTTATCATGGTCTAATCGCTTATCAAAGTGAATCCTATGACCCAACGATCCTCCCCATTAACAAACATCCCTCCCAGTAACCTTTGTGGAGATGCAGAGGCAAATACGGTCTCTAAATAAGCAAAGGTTACACCTGACTGCAAGGACGTGGCCGGCGCCGTTATTGACCCTGTATAAATAGAGGCACTGAATTATGCACACTGAAGAAGATTATGGCCAACCCCAGCCGAACTTCTAGTTGATTCTTTGTGCATTTTCACTGACTTCGGTCAATCACGGAATAGCAACCATTGATATGTGTAGTCAGTCTAAGCTAAGCTTAGCGAGCTCATTGTATGCAAAATTTGAGCAATGTACACGTCGAAAAAATGTTAAAAAGGTGATTCATTTTAAAACAGTTTTAGAAGACAGGTTGTGATTGTTCTGAATTAATTTTCTCAAAACCGTATGGAAGTTACTTACGTCGATTTGAAAAAGTAATCGAGACATATCTTTTCTGTCATTGACGTTTGATATACGTTATTTATTTGGGCACTGCTTGGATTAATTAATTTATTTATTTTTCTATTAGCGGTCTGCTTTCAAATTCTTGTTTGCAGAGCGACTCCAGGATTCTTTCAAGATTTTCTACTACGATTCCACCACGAATTGCTCTAAGTAATACTCGTGGGATGCATCTTAGGATTCGTTCAGTAATATTTCAAGTGAAGCTGGCAATATGTTTGCTCGTCAATTCCTATCAGTTTTTTCTTTATTTGCACAGTGGAATTTCTGCTAATAATAATCCAAGAATTCTTCATGACAGACCTGCAAAAAATGCAAAATATGTCTTACAGGGTGTCCATTCAAAATCAGTTTTCCAATTCCCGGATTTTTCCCGGACGTCCAATAAATTAAAAAAAAGGGATGACAATCCTGCAGATGGTTGTCCTGCGACTTGCATAAAATGTGAACAAATTGGGAGGACTTGATCAACTTATTTATGAATTATTTTTAATTAAATGTATAGAACACTATAAGCTTGAAACAATTTGAATTTCGAAAGAGTTTTGGACAAAGAGATTTAAAATATTTGTTGAAGTATCTGAAAGACCGTCCCTCTCCTGGCATTCATATGAAGTTCACAAAGATTTTGGAATTATATAAACAAATCTCAGTGTATCTAACTTCCACAGAAGAGCAAAGTTCAATAGCCAAGCCATTTAACTTTTAAGAATGCCTTTGGAAATGCGTTAGACATGAACCAGGGCTAGTTCCTGGAGAAATTCTTGATCTAGTAGAATTCATGTTGGATTCAAGGACATACTTTTTAACAAAAACACACTTTATTGTTATCCTATGAAGCTGGCGGAACGGCTTACATGAATCTAAGATTGCATCTTCCAAGTAATCTTTAAAAGATTTGGTCAAGAATCTCGTCAAAAAACGTAACAAAAAACTATCCAAGAAAACATAAAAGATCTTGCTGTTCATTTATTTATCGAAGATTTTGTCATGGAATTTGTTGAAAATGTTTTGAAGAATTCGTTGTGAATCCCAGGGCTAGTAGCGGTCAGACAGCTGAAAAATAGTGACTAAAATTATCAAAATTACTTAATTGTGTGACTAAAATTACTTAAAAATCACAAACATTAGTTTGAACAATTGAAGTTCAGACACAAAACATAGTCTTCATAATCAAGAATATTAGCAAGACTACACATTATATACGCAACAACTTTTAATTTCCAATCATTAGAGAAAAATCTTCTGGAAATTCAAAATGCATCAACTCTGAAGAAATAAATTCTGACAAAAGTTGTGAAACACATTTCTGGAGAATTTTTTGTATGGGGATTTCAGGAAGAGTTCTGGAGTAATTTTACGATAATAAAGGATGATTATCGAGCAGAAAAATTACAGATAAATTCCTAAACGTTCTTGTGGAATTTCCGGCAGAATTGAGAATTTAAAACAGAAGAGGAAAAATACCAGTAAAAATATATTAAAACTTAACCCTCATCCGCTCACAAGGTAGCCTTATCCAAGCCTATTTTGTTTTCGATGAACTCGAGAAAAAGTGAATGAGGTGATTATTGGGTTAAAATCTTGGCTATAATAATTCAAGATTAATTTAGACGTATTATAATAATCTAGACTAGACATTTTTCAATACTTGAAGTATTCAAAACAACCGTTTTATTAATGCCTCTACAAGCAGCTTCAACTTTTTAGCATAGAAAAATAGTCAAACCGCTATAACTTTTTTGTTTCTCAATATGTTTGCAAGCTCAATTATTAAAATCGACACAGATTTCAAAAGCAGAAGAGTTTTTTTTTAACTTGTGAAAAAATGATGCAAAAATATTGAAAAACAAAAAGGTTATCGCGATGTGAACTTTCCTTTTTGTAAAAAAAAAAAAATGAAGCTGCTAGTAAAGCATCAAGCACTAATTATTAACACTTATTTCAAACCGATTTCAAAACAATTAGCCAATGCAACCATGTGTGTTTAAACAATGACTATTTTTATTCGAAAGCGAGTATTTGGAACAGAAATATTCGTTCGGAATCGTAGAGATAAAAGGTTTGATCCGCGAATGAATGCCTGGCGGATTTGTTGAAATTTCTTGTACAAATTTTGAATATATTTTTTTAATATATTACTGATCTAGTTTCTTGGTAAATTATTATAGGAATAATTTCCTAACAAGTTTCTTACAAATATGATAATTGTTGGTTGACATTTCAGAAATGTTTCAAGCTTGTTTGTTGAGTAGACCAAAGATCCCTTTAGGCTATTCTTCCTAGATTTCTCCAGAAATCTATCTAAATAAACTCAGTTGGTCTGTCAGGAATCAGGCTGACATTTTAAAACTTTATCAGAACTTCGTTGTCAAATTCCAGATATTCTATCAGAAATGTCTGTGCACTATTGACCTCTCCAGACACTTTGATAAATTGATAAAAAAATGTTTTCATTAGAATAGTAAAAACCAGTAAAACATCACTATTATGCTGATTGAGTTTATGAAGCGTATCTATAAATGACTATCGTTGATTTATCATTCAATCACAAAAATAGTAACTTTGGTGATCATTTTTACGACAAAAAAGGTAATTTAGTGACTTTTTGTTGCAAAGTGACTCGCTACCAGGCCTGAAGCCTACCAACCCTGCATAAATCCATACAAAATCTCGTCAGGGGCACCACATAACAACTGTGTCATAGTCAAACTAGAACCTAATCCAGAAAAGACTCAATCAAGAATCAATTTCATAAATAATCCCAGAAATCCGCCAAACGGAACTTTTCATGAATCTGTCCAGGATAGCAGAAGATCTCTCAAGTAATAAGCCATGTATTTTTTCGCTTAGCTTTTTATTAATAACTACGAATCTACTAGAAAATATCAAGCAGAATCATTCAAGGATCTTTTCTAGAATCCACTAAAAGCCTTATTAGCAATCTACTAATAATAATTTTAGTGATCTTTCAGAAATATATTTCAAGTAACTGGTCAATTATCGATTCGATTCCCGTTAGGATTCCAGCAAAGATTTCATTAAAAATTTGCCATGAATTTGAATAGAAATCAAACGAAAATTTCGCCAAGAACCTTGTCATGAATCACTAAGTACCCTACTAGAAATGTTTAATAGATCTTAATTGTTAACTATCTTTCTACCAAACCACCAAAAGATAGTAATAGTGAGAGTACGAGTGCATCTTCTGGGAAAAAATTCTCCACAGTGCTTGAAATTTAAAAAAAACCGGTAGTCATACGTTTAAAATACATATTTTCCCGGGGTGTTCTTCAAATTCCCGGGTGTTTCCCGTATTTTTCCCGGTCATTTGTAATTCCCGGGTTTTTCCCGGTTTTCCCGGATTTCCCGGATGGATGGACACCCTGGTCTTAAGCAATTTTTGACAAAAAAAAAAAACATTCAAAAGTCTTTCACAGATGTTTGAGGAAGTACTGTAAGATTTTTTTTTTAAGATTCTGTTATGATTTATCTTTCTTTCCATGAACTCTTGGAAAATTTTGTCCCTTTACTGCCGTGAATCGCAAGTCAGTCCTATCTGCATTTTGGTCAAAATTGAGTTGAGTTCAGTTTTCAACATACCTTCCAATGCTTTTTCAGCTGCACTAATAAGATAATATGATTTGTTCAGAAAAACTCGAAAAAAAACAGCAAGTCAAATTGTCCCATAATGAAATGTAATCGCATATCAGTCCCACTACAGATTTCCGCACCGTGTCACACAAAAATCAATCGTGTTTGGATCATCTTTATTTTTTTCTCGGAAGGATATCGTAGTAAAAAGCAAATTGTGAAAGTTTCATTAAGATATGAACATGTTTTAATTCTTTGGAATTTTTTTTCAATATTCGTATGGAGAACGAGTTTGGAAACTTCACAGGCCATTTTCTCAATGCCTACTTTTTACAGATGGGACTGACTTCGATTCACGGCAGTTTAATGGATCAAAATTCTTGATTTTTGAATAATCAATGCTTGCATATCGGAAAGATATTTCTTTCAACAACTATCTCGCACAAAGCCCACCGTGTGCACCGACCGAGCTCATTCAGACATTCCAATCGACAGCCTCTCTCGTTCAAATCTCATCCAGAATTAAAAGCCATCATCAACGGCTCATCTGCACACGTGGTGGGCACGCGAGAAAACTAGGTTAGTCGAGCCCGTCAGACGAAACACGTGCCATCATCCCATCAGTCAAACGGCTGCTACTCGGCTGCTCAGGTGGTGAAGTAGGGGCGGATGGTAATCGTTAGAAAAAAAAAACAACCAAAGAGTAGCAGTTTGATGTTTTAATCGCTTATGACGGATTCGGACGAGCCTACAAAAATGGTGCGCGAAGCGGCTACCGGAATCTATTGTGAGGGGGGCGGGGACTTACCTGCTTTCGATTCCAGCGAGAGAACCTCCTTGTTGGTGTCCAACCGGGCCAACAGTGTCATGAGGTTGGACAATCCGGACCACGGGTCGTGTCCGGTGGAAGCACTGCAATTGAGAATGGAAATTGCGAGAATGGGGTTAGTGTTTTGTGAATATGGTGGGTAAACACTTGCCGAGTAGATGGTCGAAAATAAAAAATCATTGTTCGAAAAGTCATGACTGAACTCTAGGATGAAAGATAATTTGAGATTAGAACCTTATAACAGCATTTTGGCAACGTACTCAAATGAGTATGGCACTAGCATAAATTCAATCGGGTTATGGATTATGGATAGCACACAGATATAAATGAGAGTTGAATTAAACGGAGAATATCTCATCATATAGAGCTGTAAATACTCAGAAAACATATCTCGCATAACTTTTAATCTCGCCCTAAAAGCCATTGGTAACCTAGTGTGAGTCTCGTTGTTTTTAAGGAAATAAATGGACCTAGATAAAATATCATCACTGGCAGATATAGGAGGATCTTGTTTTCGTGTAAAACCAATCGTTTGCTCAGTAACATCGAGCTACACACTCGGTTACCAATGGCTTATGCAAGGTTTTCATAAATCGATTCTGACGCATCATTTTTTTAGGAAAATGATTTGTTCCACAACATTTTTTTTAATAAGCATATCTTGCATTCTAGGGTTGTTGAGTACCATGACTTTTCGATCATTTATTGTTTTCCCTTTTGCCGGGACACTTACCCTATTTTGTAGTCTGTGCAGAAGGGCGGCGGATTCCACGTGCCGGTGTGATAAAGCATCCAGTCGCACCACACCTGCAGCGCGTCGATGTAAGTACATGTGGGAAGAAAGAGAAATAGAGAAATCATCAGTGTAAGTAGAAACAAAAATCGTGAATCAACAGGAAAAAAAAGTTTGGTAAGAGAGGGTTCAACAAAGGAATGGAAAACCTTTCATTTCTCGATGACCATGTGTAAACAAACAAGGTCACGTGGTGTTTGCGAGGCGAGAAGTCCACTAGCTAGTTGTTCGGGCAGGCGCGGCGGTTTCCAATCACTTTCTATCATTGCTCGCAGTTGGAAGCCGCCATTGTCGGCAGTTATCGGTTGCTGTAATGGACCGTTGCGAACCTCTGCTCTAGTGAACAACTTGTTTGTTGGCCGCGGCCGTTGTCTGTCTCGAATGAATGGAGGGTAATTTCGACACGAACTCGTCAAGAGAAGACACATTCCATTTGCGGGATGAGAGATCTCTTGAGCAGCAGGAGCAGTGGCAAAAAAACACATCCCGAACACTTTTGCTTGCTACCTTGCCTTGGACAAGTAGAAAGTGGAGGATTGCTTCTGTGTGTTTGCCTCACTTGGCCGCCCCACAGTTTTCACCGACCGTCGTCGAACTGTGGCCCAAAGTGTCGGACTTCGATTGGTAGAAAAGACCTCCAGCTGTTGCCCCGGTCGACTATATGGAAGTCCCACAGACCCACAGAAGAATCGAAATTGATTGCCACCTTAGCAACAACTGGGGACCGAACTAGATGGCAAACGATGACAGCAAGAAGCAGGAAGCTTCCACAGTAGGGTGCGGCTGATTTATTTGAATTCAGAGCACACAGAACAGAAAACTCAAGGTTTGAGCTAATAAGGGAATGAGGATTCACGCCTAGTACCTACGGAGGGTCCAGAAAAAGTCGAAAGTCCAAATTTGCATGCATATCTTCGCCGTTTTCTAAGTGTTTTCCAAAATTATTTTGCCACTTCACTTTCCAAAAAGAAAATACTAAGTCACTGATAAGGACAAGAAAATTCCGGTAAATTTCAATATTTTGATTATCTTATGACGGATATGCTTATCTACGAGTATCAGTTAAAATTTTGGCAATCTACCAATGATTGTGTAAGTTACCCCTGAAATCAAAAACCAGACAAGAACTCCCCACCATCCGTTATATGAATCCTATGAGCTATGAATGTAGATATTATGGTAGAGCTTGGAAATATTGATATACTACATAGGGGATTCGCTAGTTGGAACACAACTGCCTTCCATCTAGCGAATCCAACCCGTTAGCTGGAACGACTGACAGCTGGTGAAAATGCTCCACACTAACGCATCTGGAGAGCAAATCGTCACGAAACGCACATATACATACGCATTTGTTCTATATATGAAGACTTCAATGCGACTGGACTCAGACGTCAAAGTCAGTTTGACATTTTCTGTTGACATTTGAGTGCTTTCTAGTTGGAATATTTTCCAACCAGCGAACTTCCAACCATCGAGTCATTTCATGTAGCAGACCCCCAACGAGCGAATCCCCACTGTACAGAGTACTTTGAATTGCATGAACTTTAAAACAAAACACACAGAAAAGCTTTCTAGTTATGTTTTGAGGCTAAACAAGCATCAAATGTTTGATTTTGATGGTTTGTTTAGGGAAAAAAATGTCGAAAGACAAAACGTCGAAAGGACAAAATGTCGAAAGTGGTCAATTTTCAATATTGTTTTCCAGATGTCTCGCACATAGTTTTCCATTAAATATACTATACATAAAGTCTGACACATAGTGAAATATTAATGCTTTCGAAAGAGAATCATTCTTCTTGTTGTTTCGACACTTTGACTCTTCGACGGTTCACGGTGTGCTGGAACACACATATTATCGAACTTGCATGAACCTCCGATCTTTTTTCACTAAAAGTTAGCCTTGATAGTCAAAAGAAGCTTGCAGAATATTAAAAAATCTTTCATCGGCAAAAAATTGGAAAAAGACGATTTTTGTATTTTTACCCTTCTCCCATATATGAGTTCATAGGAGAATATTAGAGATACACTAATATGATGACTTTTAACGGCTTAATGATCAATTTGACATATCTTTAACATGAATGAATTCTTAGATGTTTTAAATTAAGCATCATTTCCTACATACACTCACACAATATGACCAGCCCATGGTGGTATGCCGTATTTTATATAATTGAAATTTCACTTTTCACTTCAGAAAAGCTCATACGAACGCTTTGTATTCTTCTTTCTGAATCAAATAAGTAATATTTTACGTATACGGTAAAGTTTTCTAATCAGAATAGGAATTCCCAGAAATGGATACACATGGCAGTATAGGCTGTATTCATGTGCTTATACGCGCAAAAGTCTTGAGAGAGGGTTCACTATAACATGATTAACAGTAAACGGCTTATATAGCCTTAATGTGGTCTCAAGCTCATCGTGATACAAGTTTTGTGCTGTCACTAATCTACTCAAATGTAATGCGCACATTATATTTGGGGTTTGAAGTGCTTGATTTTGAGTAAAAGGGCTGGATTACTTCGGATCGACATTATGTCATCACTCCAATTATTTGTCATAGGATGAATAATAAATGTGGCGACGATGACAAATCGATCCAACGTAGTTCAGCACTTTTATTCAAGACTTCGCACTTATGGACTGGGCAAATTTTGCGAAATAGACATAACAATTTCAATATCCAACATGGACACATACATTTTAGTATCGTAAAACGAGGTATCTTTGAAAATGCGGCTAACTTTGATAGTGCGGGATCCGCAACGTACTAAACAAAATAACAAAAATTATGTTATTCAGTTAAGCAAAACGAATACGAAACTAAGGGGTATTAGTGTGACACTTCACCTCTGAGCTGTTTTTGTGCCAATCGAGAGTATTTGAGGCTTTATATTCGAATATTTAAAAATGATGAGATTTTGGTACTTTCAAAACGCTCACAAACAATCTGTTTTACTATCACTATTTCATGAAACTATAATGAGTTCGGTACGTATGCTTGATGGCCTAGCTATAGTAGAACATGAATCCGGTATCAAACCTCGTAGGGAAAAACAGTTTTACAATTTGGAATCATTTTCGTAATCAAAGTCACAAATTCCCATATAACATTAAAAGCCTAGAGTTATGCAACGCCTCATGTACTTTACGGGATTCATTCGATTTATACTCATTCATGTTCCAAAAGCGATTGATTTATGGTGAATTCAATGTCGAAACATGATTATCGATAGATATCTATTCAGAGATATACTTTTATACCCATTATCAATTTATGATGGTGTTTATCATGTTTGTTTTAAAGATGTTTCTTGTTTGATAAAATCTAATCCAGTTTCTCTTTTAACCCTCTAATACCCAAATTTTTGTTTTCGATCTAAATATTATTTTTCGTTGTCTAAAATCATTCTAAACACGGTTTGGGCAATGATTTATTTTTCTTCGCAAATTTATGAATTTTCGTTTTTGATTTTTCTTATTTTTATGTTTGAACATCCCTATCCTTTTCAAATTTTTCTTGAAGCCTCTTCTGGTTACTGATTTTTGACAATAATAAAAATTTGAGTTTTTACTATATTTTTGGAAATATGATTTTTTTAATATTTTTTTGGAACATTTTTTATTTTCCGTGTAACTAACGGAAAAACAGATTTGAAATCATGTCAATACCATCAAGCTCTTCTTCAGTGATAAGTTGATCGTAGAAAAATATAAAAAGTAAGATTTTTTATAATACACGTTAAATGAATCCCAGGCATTTGTAGGCTATATAAGAATACAATTTTTCAAACAATTTTCAATAATACAAAAAAGTTTCAAAAATCATAAAAAACTTTTCTTATATGCGTGTTATGAGTCAAGGTTTAAGCCAAAAATAAAATCATTTTAATTTCCGACCTACGAAAAAATACACAAAATTCCAAAGTGTACCCCGTCTAAAGGCGGGGTTGGGTATTAGAAGGTTAACACTTCAGTCGTCGCGCTGTTGTATTCTGTACAACACTGGTGGAAAAACCTCGCTCTTCGTTCCCAACAGCAGCGTGGTGGTTCTGACGGTGGCAAACCGCGCGACGACTGGAAGGTTAACATTCTCCAATCCAATTCAAACTGTGATGATGCCAAACAATAGTTTGTTTTGGATTTTCATGTGCTTATCTACTCATTATCAATGTTACACCATTACCAAAAACTGACTTTCGATTATATGAAAAACTATAGATTCATTAAGATCGAACCGTTATGCAATCTTTCATGTGCAATCGATAACTAACAAACCAGTGCTTGTTTTACAAATAAAAAATATAATATTTAGATTTTCTCTAAAAAAACTATCAAAGTTACCCCGTTTGATGATATGTATTTAGTTTTAAGTATATGAATGTAACTAGGGATACGTTAATGATGTGAGGTTTTAGCAAACACACCCAACCAGCGGCTACAAGATTTCCATTTAAATCTGCATGACAACTTTACAAGTATTATATAATATTGTTACTCATACAAGAAATATAAGACTATCATAGTTTTTTTTTTATTTTCACATCTTACATTTTCTGTATAAACCCAGTATATGTAACGATATTTTACAATATTTGTATGCGTTCTTGTTTTGGATGTAGACATACCGTATACAGGTTTACGTAGAATCTTCCTCCATCTTTCAATCAAAACAAATGTGAATAACAAGACCAGCTAGATGTGAACACACCATACAAAATTTAAACAGTACATTGCCCTATATAATTGTATGGTGGTTTATTTTAATGGTTGCATGTAATTATACAATTGTCTGTTATCTTAAAAAAGCTTCATGTTCAATAACGAACTCCAATGATTTCAATTATTCTGTAGAATAGGAAACATTGATTGAAACTTGATAAGTTGTAGTATGTTTACCTTA
This sequence comes from Aedes aegypti, assembly GCF_002204515.2. Lineage (NCBI taxonomy): Eukaryota > Metazoa > Arthropoda > Insecta > Diptera > Culicidae > Aedes > Aedes aegypti. The sequence goes on along the minus strand of NW_018735485.1, from coordinate 25,369 downwards.
ATAAATTTATGTAAAAATGCGATGTCGTTAATAAACGGCATACCACCATGGGCTGGTCACCTTGTGTGAATGTAGGTAGAAATTATGCTAAATTTGAAACGTCTTGTAATCGATTCGTGATCAAGGTATATCAAATAAGTCTTTGAGTGATGTTAGTACCAAAAATCAGCTCTAAAATTTAAAATCGGGGAATCTCATTTCGGGGTGAAATTGATCACTTGTCAATGTGATTATTGTTAGTTTTGAAATTAACTTTACATACTTAATTTGGGCCATCTGAATTCAAATATGCTTGCCAAATTCTTAACGAGACAATTTTTATGGAAATAATCAATAATTAAGTTTCAAGAATACCGCGAAAATCGCCTGAATGTAGGCAATTTCCAAAGGATTTCTCTACTTTGTAGCAGAAAATCAACAAAACGAGCAAATTGGTAAGAGTTTTGATAGTAAAATCTATACCAAATCTTAGACCATATCCAAATCCTTGTTTAGAAGTAGAAGTTTATGGATGTCTATCAATTTCACACCAAATTTGATTCTAAAATTTTGTATCATTTTCATAGAAATAAGCATTCTGTGACACAAAAAACTTCACTATACACAAATATACCTTATTGAGGACAAACACCGTTCATTTAATATAGGTTGCAATGAATTTGGTGCATTATAAGTAAGAAATAAAATCGCGTGACACGGTGATCAATTTCAACATACTGATCAATTACACCCGAATTTACGGTACAATATGTTTTCATATGTTAGAGATAGGATATTATTACTAACTATACAATAAAGTAACATTTTTTTAAAATTTGCTGTGCTTATCATAGTTTAGACAGTGCCTGCCTCTTAGCAAGTTTCAACAGTAAATACATTTTTTTTAATGAACAGTGCCTTCACAGCAAAGATTTGTGAATATTATGCAGCACGCCATTAGAACATTGAAACTTACAAGCATACAGCTAAAGCAAATCTGACGATCTGTCAACCAAACAGTGCTCTTCAAACTATATTTCAGTTTAATCTGCTAAAAATTTACATGAAACTGCTACAAAATAAACCCAGCCACGCTAAAAAAAACTTTCAATCACTTCTCGATGAATCCACCAGCCATCGGAACAATTCTGCGATACATTCACCCAAGATGAACCTGTTCAACTTGCATCAACCATCTGCTAAAGAGGCAAGACAGCCGAGAGAGATCGGGCGTGTTGCTATCTATATAGAGGTCGCCAAACAAGGAGGAAAAAAAAAAATTTTGCACGAGATTCATTCGTGCAAAATTCTTTTTTTTCTCCTTGTTTGGTAGCTGTTTATAGCTTATTTTCAAATCAGCAGCAATGTAATTTTCAAACCACACATGAATATCTACCATATATGATAAAGGCCATTCAATTCGCCATAACTTTACAGATTTCGTTCGTTCTGTTTTGGGAAAGTGAAATGCTGAAGTGAACAAAGTGATTGTGGATAGGAACAGTTACATGCAATTTTTAACTTCAAATGGAAAATAAGTTTCTTTTAAGACAAACCTTCCAATCTCTGTTAATAACCGTTTCCTGCCTTCATAGTCATCCCGGTCCTGTTTTCGTGGAAAGGGAGGGAGTCTTCCGAACTCCCACCGCAGGCAAGTATCTAGTTCGATTATCGATTAATTCCCTGACTGAAGTGTTTTCGGTTTTCAGCAACTCTAATTCCGAGGTTCATAATGTCGGTGAACAAAACAGATTATCCTACAAACTGTCAAACACTCTAGATTCTACACGGACAACGGGGTGCATGCAGCCAAGTATTATGGAAGTCCCTGGGCCCTCCACCGCAGTCGAGTCTACGCCTGATTCATCGAGTAAATTTACGTCTGTTTCCTGTCTTCCAAGTCACCCCGTTCCTGCGTGTTAGGGTTCTTCCAACCTGCTTTCTCAGGTGAGCCAATCAGCTGCAGAGCCCCTACTTCTCCTGAAAGATCTTTCGTTCCTAGCAAATATATTGAACGTTTGGAGTCCCCTCGTCGTCAACGCGTAATCAACGATATCAGCAGTCCTACACAACTTTCAACACAACGTGAGGACGCAGCGAGTTGCAGTCTCACAACACGCTCTATTTCGACTGAGCAAGCATCTCGACGACAACTTACTGTTTATTACCAGAACGTCCGAGGTATGCGAACGAAAACCTCAGATTTCTTTATTAACACGATTGCCAGCTGTTGTTGTTGTTGTTGTTTGAGAGGGTGTCCGGCCATTTAGCCGAACGCCGTTTGGCCGAATGCCATTTGGCCGAATGCCATTTGGCCGAAAAGGTCATTTGGCCGAATGCCGTTTGGCCGAATCATGAACAAAACAAAATCAAATGGCTACAACGCTGATGTGTAGGATTGATAAGTGTGACCCAATAACTGATAAGCTAACTAATTTGTTAAGTTCTCGCATAACTTCTGATCTCGCCCTAAAAGCCATTGGTAACCATGTGTGTAGCTCGTTGTTTCTGAGCATTTGCATGGATTTTCATGTTATTTCACAACGTTACGGGGAAGAAAGGATCATTATCTACCTGCTAGTGATGTTGGTTTGGATGCTTATTCTTTCATTTGCTCAGAAACATCCAGCTACGCACGTGGTTACCAATGGATTTTTATGATGTGACTGGACGTCATGTTTGCCACTATATGAGCTCCAAGAGAATGATAACATCGACCCTTTAATTCAGGACGAAGCTGTGAACTCCACACGCGTTAAGAGTCTGAGGTGATGATTAGCCACTGGATTACCAACGGTGTAATAACTTCATCAGATTTTTTTCCTTCTTTTAAACATAGGCTATTCTTAGTTATACTGGTTACATTACTATTGGCAATAGTTTAGCTTATAGTTTAATTGGGAATTTTTCCTTCTTTAAATCATCGGCAGTTCTTTGTGGTTGTAATGATTAAATGATTATATGCATTACACTTGCTTAAATTTTCATAAGAGCTTTTCCTTCTTTTGATCATAGGCTGTTCCTTGAAGAGAGAAATATTGTTCATAGTAATTGGAATTAATGCTTATAATATGTTTTATTCAAACCATTTTTTTTAGCTCAAGGTAACTTAGGTGAGATGGCATTCTCCTTCAAGATCAAGATTACAACATGAGAACTGAACACTGCACCGTTGCTTGTGTATAGGAATAAACGACTCGATGAACACTTACGTCAAAGAAGCACACTGTTTCTCCGATGTGAAAAGAAGAAGCCAAAACTTGTCTATGTCAGAACCATAGACAAACAGACGTAGAACGAATCGCGATTAAAATCATAGTCGAGAGACCATGTACGCCCAATGTTAAAATCGGTCTGTTTAGACGATGGGTGAACAGATGGTGGTAGTGTGTAACATCAAATGCGAACAAAACCGATGTATGCGCTGCGGGTGATGGATTGACCACTTACAATATATTTGAATCGACCGTTAGGAAGGCGGTTCATGGACAATGACGAGAGTGTGACGTCTGTTTGTCTGTGTCAGAACTATGACATATATTACTTGGTACGATTCGAGGGATCGTAGCAAGCCGATCCAGCAGAAGAACGAATAAGTGTTAAACCGTTTTGATTACTGTCAACTACAATAGCAATGCCAAAACATCTGCTGGTGGCTATAACCGCTAGCATCGAAGTGAACAACTGCTTACATTTAGGATGTTCTTCTTTCAGCACTGACTGTTTCTTCAACTAACACTAAAAAGCATATGTATATCAATGATGATTTATCCTTTTTTTATGAATAAGGTGAATAAGTTCTTTGAAATTCATCATAAATCCATACTAAATATAGTTCACTCTTATTTTCCATTTCGGCCAAACGGCATTCGGCCAAATGACCTTTTCGGCCAAATGGCGTTCGGCCAAACGGCATTCGGCCAAATGGCATTCGGCCAAATGACCCGGAACCGTTTGAGAGGGACTTTAACCCGAAGGTCATTCGTCCCTTAACGATTGCCAGCGATTATGACACTATCATCATTACGGAAACATGGCTCCGTCCTGACGTACTGAACTCCGAACTCTGTTCCAATTACACAATATTCCGGTGCGATCGCAGTGAACAGACAAGCTCCTTCCAACGTGGTGGTGGTGTACTTATTGCAGTTAATGCTTCTTTTCGTTGTACATCGGTCTCTTTGAACGACTGCGACTCCCTTGAACAAGTTGTTGTCTCAGTTAATCTTCCAATGTCAACAATCTATCTTTGTGGCATTTACATTCGACCGACTTCACCACCTGAAGCGTACTCGATGCACGCAACTGCAATACAAAGTATTTGCAACTTCTCTTCCGAAACCGACGCAATCATTGTAGTCGGCGACTATAATCTACCAGGGCTTTCTTGGATATCTGACGAAGAGCTTAATAGCTATCTACCATGCAATGCGTCAACTGAAGCTGAGACGACTTTTGTTGAAGCGGTGGCTACAGGACTGTACCACGTCAACTCAATACGTAACGTTAATAATCGTATTCTTGATTTGGCTTTTGTCAGTGATGTCTGCGATATTGAAGTGTTGGAGGCACCATCTTATCTCTTGAGAATGGATGCTCATCACAAGTCTTTCGTACTTCGAGTACAAATATGGGAGACACGCAACAATTCATCTTCCGACAGCAATGATGAAACGGATTTCGACTTCTCGCTTTGCGATTTTGAATCGCTAAATGCTAGTTTATCGATGATCAACTGGACGAACGAACTGGCGAACAAAGGCACTGATGAAGCAACTGCTCACTTTTACGATAAGCTGTACGACGTTTTGCATAGCAATGTCCCTCGTAAGTGCGTCCTAAACAGAAAGGCAAACTGCCGTGGTGGTCACCTGAACTGAGACGTCTTCGAAACGGTGTTCGTAAGGCTCGCAAGCGCTATTATCGCTCCAAATCGCATGTTGTTAGACAAAATCTTCATGTGATTGAATCTCGTTACAACAAATGCAAAGTCTTCACGTTCCGTAATTACATCAATTCAATCGAATCAAATTTGAAGAACAACCCAAATAGTTTCTGGTCATTCGTCAAGAGCCGTAAATCGAAAAATCGCATACCTGAGCAAATACGTTTTTAAAATAGGACATCAGCGAATGTGGATGAATCGGCCAATCTATTCGCTGATTTTTTCAGCAGTGTGAATAGCACCATCTCCCCAACTCTCTCCACTGCAACGCGACATTCTATTCCCACGCATGACATAACGCTGTCATTCCTAAATTTTACCGAACAAGACGTGAAAACTACACTAACGAGCCTTAATGTTAAGAAAGGCGCTGGAGCTGATCGGCTTCCTCCTTCATATTGGAAGGAGTGTGCTGAATCTATGAAGCTGCCAATAAGCCTAATTTTCAACCGATCTCTCGCTGACAGAAAGTTTCCTGCAGTTTGGAAAACGGCCTCAGTAGTCCCGATTCATAAATCTGGCAGTATCAATTCTGTCGACAACTATCGTGGAATATCAATTCTTTGTTGCATTGCCAAAGTTTTTGAAAGCATGATGCACATGGTCCTGTATAATGCCACTCGACACCTGATATCCGACTCCCAACACGGATTCGTTAAGAAACTATCCACAGTTTCAAATCTTATGTGCTACACCAATTTTCTTTCATCGGAAATCGAACGCCGTCAGCAAGTGGACGCTGTGTACTTCGACTTCTCGAAGGCATTTGACAAAGTCCCCCACGATCTTGCTATCAAGAAGTTAGAGCAAATGGGGCTGCCCGACTGGATCACAGAATGGCTTCGTTCCTACTTGTCCGGCCGCAAAGCCTTCGTCAGGATCGGAGACACACAATCTCGTGGTTTTGATATCACCTCCGGTGCAGTGTTGTGAAACACTCAATTTCTCACAACTCACGCTTGATATTTTTCATGCGTGAGTTGTGAATCATGCAACTCAGCAGTCAAAAAATCATGGATGAGTTGGCTTACCTTTTTGACTCATTGTCTCGTATTTCCACAGTTTACTCACACACGGCTATAATTTCTTGTTAGTCTGGTAAAATTATAGTAATCCTTTCTAACGTAAACAACAAAATTCGAATTTTCACCGGGTTTTGCGACTGAATCATTTTTTACGGTTTGAGTTGATTGAGTTGATTTTGCATCAAAATCTCAAGCGTGAGATTTGCGAAGCAGATCTCTAATGAGTTTGCTCTCACGGGAGAGCGTATTGATTGAGATTTTGAGTGTGAGTCTATCAACACTGCTCCGGTGTCCCCCAGGGCAGCGTTCTAGGCTCACTTATATTTGTACTGTTCATTAACGATCTGTCCCACCGTTTGAAATCGTGCAAGCTCTTTTATGCTGATGACCTTAAGATCTACAGAGCTATCACCTCAGTCATCGACTGCTATGCTCTACCATCTGACATCAACGAGCTGCTTCTATGGTGTTCAGAAAATGGAATGCAGTTGAACAACAGCAAATGCAAGTGCATAACATTTACACGCAGTCTTTCCAGCATCTATTTCAACTATGAAATCAACGGTAGTATCATCGACCGAGTGACGACCATTAACGATTTGGGTGTTATAAAATTCAGCAAACACGTGAGGGTAACCACTGCTAAGGCTTTCGCTGTTCTTGGGTTCATTCGGCGTAACTCACAAGCGTTCCAAGATATCTACACCCTAAAGACATTGTATTGTTCATTGGTGCGAACCATACTGGAATACGCTGCCTGTGTGTGGTCACCTTATTGCACTACTCAGGTGCTCCACGTTGAGAAAGTACAGCGTAGCTTTCTTCGTTATGCACTCAGGTCACTACCGTGGAACGACCCTGTCAATCTTCCGGACTATGAGAGTCGCTGCATGTTGCTGAATATGGAAACACTGTCATTTAGGAGAACCAAATTAAAGCAAATGTTTTTATTTGATTTGATTACGCACAATATCGATTGTAGCGATTTATTAGCGGAAGTAGGGTTTCTCGCTCCAAGCCGTTATTTACGCAGTCGCCAACTCTTGGCACCTAGAACGCATAGAACTGCCTATGGTCAGAATAGCCCACTAACTAGTTGTATTCGTAGTTTTAGTATTGTGAATGATGTGTTCGATTTTAATCTGTCCAGAGTTGAGTTTAAACGTAGAATAATATAACAAGCCGAAACTTACGGTGCATGATGTTTCGTAGCCACGGTGTACTTTCGCGCACGATCCAAACTCTGAGTTCCTGGCGGTTTTCTAGAGCCATCATTGGCCTAGAATCGCCCTAAGGCTTTTCTTCGGTCAGTGGTGTTCTCGACTGGAAACAGTCGAAAATCACTTCGAATAAAAGTGGATCTCTGGTTGGAACAAGACTGTCTGTATTTCTGAAGTGCAAAGGTTTTTATAGCTTTTTATAGTATGTGTAGGAAAGAGAGCGAAGACGCCTGGGACATAATGTTGATGATAATTCACTTTTGGGTACGAACCCATCGATACCATTATTTTGGTTATTTGACGCTTTGTTTGTACCCTGCACTGCGGGGCAACTACGCCCGTAATACGAGTCAGCAAAACATGTGGGTCAGAATACTCGTACCGCACACGCAGCACTGACCGTTCTTAACATGTGCAGTGTTTCGTTTTGGAAACAGGCATCGATGAGTGCTTACTAACTGAGTGTATGTTTTAAATGAAATGTAATTAACTGTACGGGAAGATGCATAGCACAATAAGTAGTATACGATAAGTAAATCAGTCTGTAGGAAATTTATCCAAGACGTTGCAAATAAAAATAAAAAATAAAACAAAAAATAAATAATACCAACTCTATTAATCCTGAAGATGCTCTGCATCCTATTAAACTAGAGTTGACACAAGTATCTCGGCTACTTATTTGATAAGTAGATGAAAAAAACGAATTTAGTACTATAGTCGAGTCTAGTACACTATGCCCTTTTTCGAAAAATAAGGCGAATGAGGCAAAAATCCATCCTTCTAGTAGGCTTCTTCTTCCTCCTAGTAAAAGGCGAATTATTCCATGCAGCTGCTTACAACCGTGCTTAAGAGTTCGACCAGGAGCTCATCCTTTCCAGCATCCTTGTACCTTCACGGTCGTTGCACATGACGGGTGACGGCGCTGACTTTCTCCGCACGCCATTGACAGTTTCATAGAATGTTCCATACAGTATTGCGCCTCGGCTGTCACATTTTCATCGTACTTTTTTTGTCCGACGATGGATTCGCTTTTCAGCTGATCTGGCTTCCTTGTACCTCTCTCAGATCAGCCTGGTACCAGACAGTAGCATCCGACGTCTGGCAACGTTCTTCCCATTCGTCACCCTCTGGCACTCCTCGTCAAACCATCCGATGCTGGGGCGTCTACGAGTAGTACCTATCACTTCTCGCGCTGTTTCACTGATCACGCCATGGATTGAATTCCATAGGCTGTTGAAGGCTGTTCGCTCACATTGATCTCACTTATCCGTTCGTCCAGCTTTTGGTGGTATTCAACTGTAAGTGATCCGAGTCGATGTTAGGACTCCTGAAATCCCCAACATTGTATGTATGTATGTATTATGATTTAGAGTCACAACCAGTGCAGGACTTGCCATGTGGTACGGTTCTTCCTAATTGATATTAAGATTTCCGTCTGGTGGTTTGACTTTCTGACGCTCGCCGCGAGCTGTTAGAGAAAAATGGATGATTCTTCTCCGTGATTCGGACCTGGTATCCACGACTCCCTCATCCAGCCCACGAACTGCCTGCCCATGTCCCTCCCGTATATAGTGTTCGTATATATGCTACAAGGGTTGAAGAAGAAAGATCAGAATGAAGATACAAAGCGAGAGAGAGAGAACGGTGTAATGTTCGCCGTTTCTGGTTCTAGCGATTGCTAGAACATACGAATGAACGCGGAATGAGTGAAAGATGAAGTATTGATTGAAATCGATAGCTGAAGGATGCACAACTAAGATGTATTCACAAAGTACTCTACCTACGGAAGAGGCCTGGGATTGAACCCATGATCTTCTGCTCACCAAGCAGAAGCGGTAGCCATTAGACAACCAAGCCCCCTGAAATCCCGAACATTGATGACTTTTGAGAAATGTCGGCCTTCCATCAGAATATGATCTATCTGGTTGCAAACATTACCACAATAATCTCAGCTACTTTTTCCATAAATGTAGGTTCATTAGATATGAACATGTTGTATACATCCGTACAATAAATAAATAAATAAATAAATGAGCCTAACAATTTGAAAAAATGATGCAATTTGAAAGACAGTTCAAGGAAAAAACATGTATAGAGAAAATCAATCATTGGTGAAACCTATCGGTTTGTCTCAAATTACGACCATGACTCATATTCCGAACACTTGACTCTAAACAGTGATTTTTCTATTAAATCTTCAAAATTTCTGCACAGGATGATCAATTCTTGTACAGGTATGTTCCGTTTTTATCACGTTCCGATTTTGTCACGCTCCGATTTTGTCACGTTCCGATTTCGTGAACAAATTATTCCGTTTTTATCAACACCGAAAAATTGTTTTTTTTTTCAAAATGTTTAGAATATAAACTAAATATTTATTTTGAAGCAATTTAAATGCTTTTCAATATCCTCAAAGTTGAATTTTCGACATTTTGTTAATGTTGAGCACCTACGATACATGGTAGGTGCCAAGTCATATACGATTCAATAAGGTTTGACTCCTTCTTATCCACTAATCAATTGAAATTTTCATACTGAGCATGGTCTGTTGGATAAAATTGACTTATCCTTCAACAATCGAGAGTTGCTCTGGCCACGTCGTAGCAACAACTGAAATTTTTCTTCAATACGTACCTAAGAGAGTTGCAGAGACCTCTGCTTTTTCTTATATAACATGACATCAAAGATTTTTTATATCCATTAATTACGTAAGGCAATTTTGGTGATTTTTGGACCCCCTGTTTCTAAGGCATGATTTATTGTATGAAAATAATAAATAATTTGCATGGTCCGTAAAATATCTCAATGGACGATCTTATATAAGTTCAGTTCTTTTTTATAAGGGATGCACTTGGGACTGCACTCAAGAATGTTGGGCAACGGCAAGATACATGATCGAGTTAGTTTTATTTTTTATAAAACTGTCGACCTGGCATATTTTGGACATAATCTTCTATGTATCAATGCCATTGATTAGATCCTGTTCCAAGGGGTAGGGGAAGAGGTCCAGCAAAACTAAGCAATCTAAAGACAATTTTGGAATATCCTCACAATAAGTTTGCATAGAGAAAGAGGGTAAAGGGCTGAAATGGCTGACAATGTGAGAAACTTTTGATACTGGACATTTCCACGTCACGCACTTTGCAATCCCAAATTTGCTGGGATCTTGATCGTTGAGCAGACATGAACCCCTTCCCCACATGGAGACTAAAAGGATAATAAGGATTAATAAGGAGTTTTATACCAACAGCCATACGGTTATTCATAACGTTGCAAATGAATTTCTCAACAAAAAGATGCTTGTTCTAGAATTTGTACACTTTTATGTTTTTGATGAACTTCTATATCAATAAAAATGAAATAGTGTTTGTATGTAACGAAATGGCTTAAGAATGGGCTAATAGACTTATATGATTATTTCACTGTTTCATTGGTCAAGTGTCCCGACATGTCTAAATAAAAGAAACTATTTTGACTGGACTGGGATTTTTATTTAACAAAAAATTAGAACTTTCGAAACTGTCGAAGTTTGTAGAAATAACTTTAGAAGAAAGATCACCACAATCATTTTCCTGATAACATTTTGGTAATTCAAAGCACAGGAAACCGTAAATATTCATTTCTCATTACCTTTTCAAATCGACGTAAGTAACTTTCATACGGTCTTGAGAAATTTAATTGAGAAGAATCACAACCTGTCTTCTAAAACTGTTTTAGAATGAATCACCTTTTTCATTTTTTTGCCGTGTACATCGCTTAAATTTTGCATACAATCAGCTCGCGTTCAAAAACTACGTAATTTCTTCTATTTCGCAGCAAAAAAACAATATAACAAAATGATAAGCCGTTTCATTCAGTTACTTTCGACGTTTTTGTACCAGTGTAAAATTGGCTCAAATAGTGTTTTGTTTTGATACGTGGTTAAGTCACTTTGTCTCTCTTCATACAAAGGAGCGGTGAAAGTAGCGGTTGGGTTGCGAAAGTTAAGAATCTTACTTACGCCGTTTTGTAATTCCGGAATTAAACGTTCTACAAGTGAAAAATCTAGTTGAGTAAGAGCGGAACGTGTGGAACTTCGTCTGCAAAATACGTAGGATCGACACAGTAAGTTTGTTTACTTTTCTGACTTGAGACTATTTGAATAAGTTTTCGAGATTTCAGTTTGCAAAACTTCCGCAGCATAACTGGGTGTGGTCAAAAATGCAAAAAATGTACCTTGGCAAAAAAAGCTCTCATTTGATAACTGCGGAAGTGTTTAAGCTGAGAAGAAGGCTCTTTCTCAGTTAGGATGTAATGCTATGAAGAAGAAGAAGAAGAAGACGCAGAAGAATGAGAATAAACAGTACATATAAAAAAGTTATTTCTTGTTTAATCTTTCTAAAAAAAACAATGCTCAGCTTGATCCCCTTTTTTGTAGTTATGTTGAAAAATATGACACACCTTATGGTGCATATGACATTTATGTGATTATCGTTTTGATATTCTATATTTCATTTATTGACATTGTTACCGAGAAAACTAAAACTATTAATAATTTATTACAAAATCATATTCATTGACAGGAGTCTGCAAAAAACTTTCATTACGAACCTACAGGGTGTCCGCAAATTATCCGAACAGCAAAATATTGGAAAGATGTTCTCGCATTTAAAACAGTGAAAAATCAATGTCCATGTACCTTTTATAATACATCTATATGTTAACACAAAATGCAACTTCAAAAAAATTCGGAATAATTGCTTGTTACTGAGATTGGCAAAATAATATTTTTCGGAGACGTTTTTCCTGAGCGCCGCTAGTCATACTGGAGATGTGTTATTCTTTAAATCTAAAAGAGATGAATCCAAATGTCCTATTATTATTTGAAGTAATCTACAGGTTAGTGGCTTCAAGTTAGATTGGAAATAGAAAATAATACGGTTCAAATCCAGTGAATTCTATGGACATTCCTCTTCCGTCATAAAGCTCGGAAAACAGCTCCCTTCAAGACACCTCAATACATTTGGGTTGGTTTTGCAATTATTTGAAGTTGGAAATGTGTCAAACTTACTTCCTAAGAATATAATAAGCTAATGTTTAAAACCATGAAGAATATTGAATTTATTATGCTTGATTGTATAAAGCCATGCCTTCAAAGTTTGTACGGATAATTTGCGGACACCCTGTATAAGAATGGACAATCTGAATGCTCCTCACAGCTTTTAAACATCAATACTGTGCATTGATATGATGAAAATGTGTATCATACTGACAAAACTGCAATTTTCTTCAAAAATTTGTAAAATATTTTGGCTAAGAAAATTATTCCGTTTTTGTCACGGTTCCGTTTTTATCAACTGAAAATTTCCAATCGTGTTGATAAAAACGGAACATACCTGTATAATTTCAGTCCTACTTATTGAAAATATCAGTTTTAACTTTTAGAATCTCCTCTGTTCAGAATATGAGTCATGTTAGGAAACAAAACGATAACATGTAAAATAATTTTTAGTACTATGTTCTCCGAGTTGTCTGATTTATTTTTGTACAATTTTCTGTGAGCAAGGCTTAAGTCCTTGTCTAAACTTTGCAATACAGCTTAGAATATCAGTGTTGATAAAATTGAGCAGTGCTTATCAACTATGCTTCTCATCGTCAGTACAAACTAGTACTCCTCAAATAACATTCGAAATGCACCAAAATATAACCACCATTTGTTCTTAAAGTTGCCATAGCTTGAGAACAGTAGAGTTAATGAAAAAAAAAATATAATACTAATTAACTTTTGGTTTGATGCTAATTCGTGACATACAAATACCACTCCATTTTTAATCATATAGAAGATAATTGAAAGAAAATTTAGCGTACGACATAATTTTGATATCAAATATTTATCATTTTGAATTTTTATAAATTTAAGTTTGAAGAGTTTGGTACTAAAATTGGTTGACAAAATAACAAATTAGATTAACTTCACTGAAGATCATATGTTATAACTTAAAAATTCATCTCCAAGGCGCACGCGCCACATCTACATTTTGATTTTTTTAGCCCAAGCTTTGAGATTGCCTTTTTTATGATATTTGACATCAGAAGAGCACACAAATTTATGATTTCAAGAACTTATGGAAATTAAGCCGCACCCTACCCCACAGCCTCTAAGAGAGCCGGTGTCGTCGTCGGGGGCAACAAAACACTAAACTTTCCTCCTCATACGACGAGAGGATGATCGCCTCCTCTTCCTAGCTGAAACGACTTGGGACAAAACAGAGCCAAACAGAGATTCGTAGATTACAATAATTATGTTAGAAAATCGCCTGCTTTCAATGGATGACGACGACGACGACGATGACTACGTAAACCTACTTAGTGAGAAGAGCTCATTTTCGGTTTCGGTTCGTATGGTATGAGCTGGAAAGGAGTACATGTCGGCGATCCCCGCACTGGAATGTCACGTCCTCAGCTCTCGTAGATCCATAAGGCGGGTGATGTATCATTATCCCCGGGAATAGAGGAAAGTGATTGACCTCTCCGCGCCGGATTGAAAGCCATATCTCGCGCCCGGCAGGAGCCATCGACGGCGGTCTAAGAGGATCACGATAGGAGTGACTTGCACGTCCATACAAGTTGGACCTCAATTACCGCAGCAGCCGGGAAGTTACATACCTTTGTTCAGGGCGGAAAGTGAAATGTATCGGGTGTGGTGGTGGGTCAATGGACGAGTTGCGAAATTGAGTGGTATTGGTACAGCCATGTGGGGTTGATGACCTGTAGAACCCTTGAGGGGGGCAAATAGCCGAAGGCGGTATACGTACAGCTATTCATCAGGACTACGCTGAGGGATGATAGGTTTGAATTTCATCAGTCATGGATCTTTTTGGATTGGTATTTCCACGATTTCCTAGAGTTCAGAATATCTCTATGCCTGCCAAATCATATGGAAAATCAGTCAATTTAGTTCTCAGTTACTAACTGTAGAAGTATTCATAGAACACTATGCTGATTCAAGGCGTAATGCTTGAAATCACGTGGTATTTCGACAGCACAAATTAAAATGAAACACATGGTTCCTAAAGAAAGCAAATAGTCAATATTAAAGACAATTACCGAAACCAGAGCAAATCTTCCCGGCTTTCCATCGAGTCCAATGAGGGTAATCTGCACATGCTAGACATATGTACGCACTTGTCGCGCAGTGAACCCAACAACCGACCAAGCAAAAAAGGGACCAATTGAAGCCGATTGCGCGCACTTAGTCTTCCACGAAGACGTGGTAAGTTCAATAAGAGGTGAAATGATTTGGAATCATCATGAAATGAGCCATAAGGTTTTGACGTGAATGGACACAGAAAAAAAAGGCACCGCACGGGGAGATCGCCATCTGAACCCTTTTTTATGGTCCTGACCGTGAAACCTCCAGGGGGAAATCACTTTGGTCAGCATGAGAGAGATCAACGCCACACGGGGAATGATGGGAAAGGTTAGCCCGATTATTTAGGATTGATGAGCAGAAAACTTTCGAATTAGTGTAAGAAAAAAAGTTTTGCAGCATATGTGAAATGGAAAGTATGGTGTTTTATGCTCTTCTATTTATTATGGACACATCATGGATACTACGAACTTTGAGCAGTTGTATTTTTTTCGCTTGTTTATTGCTTTCCACTTTATATGAGTTCGAATACGCAAAACGACATCTTTGAATCCAAAGAATATACCTTTTAATCAATCAATCAATTAAAGCGTCTGGTCAAAATAAAAACACGTAAAAAATCGATTTAGATTTCGATTCAATTTCAATTCAATTTCGATTGGATTTTGATATCAATTCTATTTCAATCGTCTATTTCGATTCGATTTTGATTCGATTTCGATTTCGATTCGATTTCGATTCGATTTCGATTCGATTTCGATTCGATTTCGATTCGATTTCGATTCGATTTCAATTCGATTTCGATTCGATTTCGATTCGATTTCGATTCGATTTCGATTCGATTTCGATTCGATTTCGATTCGATTTCGATTCGGTTTCGATTCGATTTCGATTCGGTTTCGATTCGATTTCGATTCGATTTCGATTCGATTTCGATTCGATTTCGATTCGATTTCGATTCGATTTCGATTCGATTTCGATTCGATTTCGATTCGATTTCGATTCGATTTCGATTCGATTTCGATTCGATTTCGATTCGATTTCGATTCGATTTCGATTCGATTTCGATTCGATTCGATTTCGATTCGATTTCGATTCGATTCGATTTCGATTCGATTTCGATTCGATTTCGATTCAATTTTGATTCAATTTTGATTCAATTTCGATTCGATTTCGATTCGATTTCGATTCGATTTCGATTCGATTTCGATTCGATTTCGATTCGATTTCGATTCGATTTCGATTCGATTTCGATTCGATTTCGATTCGATTTCGATTCGATTTCGATTCGATTTCGATTCGATTTCGATTCGATTTCGATTCGATTTCGATTCGATTTCGATTCGATTTCGATTCGATTTCGATTCGATTTCGATTCGATTTCGATTCGATTTCGATTCGATTTCGATTCGATTTCGATTCGATTTCGATTCGATTTCGATTCGATTTCGATTCGATTTCGATTCGATTTCGATTCGATTTCGATTCGATTTCGATTCGATTTCGATTCGATTTCGATTCGATTTCGATTCGATTTCGATTCGATTTCGATTCGATTTCGATTCGATTTCGATTCGATTTCGATTCGATTTCGATTCGATTTCGATTCGATTTCGATTCGATTTCGATTCGATTCGATTCGATTTCGATTCGATTTCGATTCGATTTCGATTCGATTTCGATTCGATTTCGATTCGATTTCGATTCGATTTCGATTCGATTTCGATTCGATTTCGATTCGATTTCGATTCGATTTCGATTCGATTTCGATTCGATTTCGATTCGATTTTGATTCGATTTTGATTCGATTTTGATTCGATTTCGATTCGATTTCGATTCGATTTCGATTCGATTTCGATTCGATTTCGATTCGATTTCGATTCGATTTCGATTCGATTTCGATTCGATTTCGATTCGATTTCGATTCGATTTCGATTCGATTTCGATTCGATTTCGATTCGATTTCGATTCGATTTCGATTCGATTTCGATTCGATTTCGATTCGATTTCGATTCGATTTCGATTCGATTTCGATTCGATTTCGATTCGATTCGATTTCGATTCGATTTCGATTCGATTTCGATTCGATTTCGATTCGATTTCGATTCGATTTCGATTCGATTTCGATTCGATTTCGATTCGATTTCGATTCGATTTCGATTCGATTTCGATTCGATTTCGATTCGATTTCGATTCGATTTCGATTCGATTTCGATTCGATTTCGATTCGATTTCGATTCGATTTCGATTCGATTTCGATTCGATTTCGATTCGATTTCGATTCGATTTCGATTCGATTTCGATTCGATTTCGATTCGATTTCGATTCGATTTGATTCGATTTTGATTCGATTTTGATTCGATTTCGATTCGATTTCGATTCGATTTTGATTCGATTTCGATTCGATTTCGATTCGATTTCGATTTCGATTTCGATTTCGATTTCGATTTCGATTCGATTTACGATAATACTCTATACCAGGGAAGTCAAGGAAATTTCCATTACGAAAAGATCCTGGACCGACCGGGAATCGAACCCAGATACCTTCAGCATGGCTTTGCTTTGTAGTCGCGGACTCTAACCACTCGGCTAAGGAAGGTCCCCCATTATCATATTCAAGTGGTTATATTGTTTTCAAACCTCAACTTAATAATGCAAATTATTTTTGAAGATAATTCCGAAGAAATCCATGTCAAAGCTCATGTCATCCAGGATTTGATCATGAACCATCTTCGCACAACTGTTTAATTAATGCAAAGGCATGATGTTGGTCATCCTTCAAAGCCAAGTTGGCTACAACTACTGTCAATCTTGCGCTGTGGAGACAAGTACCAGAAGAGGGCTTCTCTGTAGATGCACCGATCACGCTCAGTTCGCCTAAACAAATTAACTCATTTTCATTTCAAACAATTAACGCTTCGGTCCAGGGCGGACCCCCGAAAAGCGACACCCAGCAAATTGTATGATTTGTAACGAAGAAAAAAGAAGGAAAACATCTTCACTGAAGAAGAAACAGCACATCTACGGTGAGAAGTTTACCGGGTACTTGAAGTCTCAAAAACCGATGACGACGACGAAGACGACCAAGAAGAAGACGAAGAAGAATATGCAAACGAAATCTTGAGCGCACACAAGTTACTGCCCAGAAGTGATTGTTTAGTAACCGAAAAAAAAATCGGTTGAGAAGTATGAGAAGCTTGAGCTATGAAACTCTTGATTGAGGATCACCACAAGTGATTGAAATGTAATCATACACGCGAAGAGGAGCCTCCGTAAATATCTGTTATGGAGAGCTTGATCTTTACCCCTTCCGTGAACCGTCCGTCCCTCTCTCGACACCCCCCAGTGCCGATCACCTGTTGATGGAGCTGTTTGAATCAACACCTCCCAGCAACGGAGGTCTTCTTCACCTGCCGATCGTCTTGATGAGAAGGGCGCCGATCATCACCGAAGGGAAAATAGCCTCTAATTTCAACATATGCTACTGTTTGGATTTCAAATTTCCAAATATCATCATCTTCTGGTCTTGGGCGGCCGAGACACAGACCGTGGCGCCAAAGCAGCATACGAAAAATCAACAATCAATCAGGAATTAGTTCCCGGAGAGCACCGCGATTCGAGACCTTGACGATCTGTGTCGGGACTGCCATCCATGGGGAATTTTGTCGGGCGTGAATTCTTCATTTTTTTGTCTCGAGCGGGAAGAAGAGAACCTTTTGTGGTCGTCATACAGGGCTGGTAGCTGGTCTCTCTTTTGCGACTTGGTCACTATTTTAAAGTGTTTAAATTAATGCTAATTCGAAAACTCCTGTCGAGCAAGTAAAGAAACTGCATTCGATTGGTCAAATTGATGAACGCCTCGGTAAAACAGTTTTTGGGGACCCTCGATTTTTGTCAATTATTGGCTCACTCAAACTGCCATAAATCAGTAATTTATTCAACAACCCCTTCACAATAACATGGTTTTGGGAAGAAAAACATAGAAGCTTCATTTGCAAAAATAAAATATTTGGCGCTCATATTGAATTTGGTCGCCATATTGGATTTTATCGGAAAAGCTTTTCATGTTGTTCGCAATCACCGATTTGAAACGTTTCTGCATCATTGAAATGCAATGCTGAGCTAGTTTTATACAAAATATGAAAAAAAAAAACAGAGGCGCAGGTTTTTTTTATCAAAAGTTATGTGCGATTTTGTAAAACATTTCTTATCGCGCTGATGCAATTTGAGGTCAAATAATAGAGCTATTGCGATTTACGCTTGTTGTGATGTATTTGAATTATAAAAATAACATCATTGGCGTTAGAAAAGGAGGAGGGGTGTACAAAGAGAGGGCGTCAATATAGGAAAAATAATCCTCCTCTTCTCTTTCTATGAAAATACATGTTTTCTCTTGATTAGTTATCTCGGTATCGGGTACACATACTTAGTTGTTCTCAGTCTTTATGCTTCAAAGAAGTCACATGCAAATCATGTCCGCTCCAAGAAAATTCGTCCAAGGCTTGCCATATCACTTGAAAGAACGGGGTTTCAATTAGCGATCATTGAAAAGTGTGCAAATCTTCAATTGAGACGCCGGGTTGCTGGACACCTGCCTTTTTAACGAAATTTGTTGGACCAAATTCATTTTTTTTTTCTCGATCGAGATCCATAATTCCCATACATAATCACAGCTTCTACGTGCTGCTTTCAAAAAAGTTGACGAAATAATATGTTTTGGCGAATTAAGGTCTGTGTCCGGTACTCGAAGCGTGCCACAAAGGTTCCCCCATAGGTCATAAATCAAAAATTTTAACTTCAACGCAATCGTGTTGTTTTTTTATGGGTATTATGTTAAATACTTATAGAACAAGGTTTCATTATTGTTTTTGCTGAATTCTTGTTTTTTCGTTTCGATATGGGTTATTTAAGTGAGATGAGTTAAGTGGAGATATAAATCATAAAAATCTTAATATTTTCAACACTTTCATTACGTTGTCAGAAATGTAAACGGTACTTTATGACCGCCCTTATATGTAGGTGGAACCACTGTGCGTCCGGGCGATTCAATTTTGTACGCTATATACAGTTTTGGACAAAACATTTGCAACTTTTTCGATTTTCCATACAAAATGAGCAACTTTGGTAAGCTAGATCTCAGTTATTTATCGTCCGATTTGAATGAAATTTTCACAGAACATCAGATATAACTTGAATTTTAACATATATTTTTGAGTGATTTTTCTAATCACGGGTTTATAAATTATAACGGTTTATCTAAAGTGTAATTTTCGACGAAAAATTCAAAACTATTTATCTCAAAATCTGATAACCCTACACAAAAACTGTTTTCAGCAAACTTGTTCACCTCGTTAAATTCTGCAACTTTGCTGAAGATACCATGAAGCTATTCCTTCAATATGTTCAGTTATGTCATTTATAAAAATAAAAATTGACTTTAGTCAAACCGTTACTGCTTTTGAACTTGTGATTGGAAAAATTACTCAAAAATTTATGTTACAATTCAAGTTATATCTGATGTTCTGTCAAAATTTCATTCAAATCGGTCTATAAATAACTGAGATATAGCTTACCAAAGTTGGACATTTTGTATGGAAAATCGAAAAAGTTGCAAAGGTTTTGTCCAATACTGTAAGTATGAGATGACACACTATTTCTTCTTCTTCTTCTTCTGCTTGACTTACGTCAGGATGCTCCTCAGCTTAGTGTACTCATGAAGACTTCCACAGTTATTAGCTGAGAGTTTTCTTCGTCATTGTTGTCATTTTCCGCATCCGTATATCGTGTGGCTCTATCTATGCTCAGGGAAGTCAAGGAAATCCCCGTTACGAAAAGGTTTTGATCCGACCGAGAATCGAACCCAGACGACCCAGTATGGCTTCGCTTTGTAACCGTGGGCTCGGTGCATCTACCACGAATCTAACGACCTCGTCCGGGTTCTCTGCTGAATATTATTTTGGCTTGTTTTTCCGGTATTCGTACCACGTGACCAGCCCAACGCAACCTGCCGTGTTTTATGAGCTTGACAATATCCACATTTTTATCTACATAC
This sequence comes from Aedes aegypti, assembly GCF_002204515.2. Lineage (NCBI taxonomy): Eukaryota > Metazoa > Arthropoda > Insecta > Diptera > Culicidae > Aedes > Aedes aegypti. Next base: position 5,019 of record NW_018735485.1, on the reverse strand, counting down.
TTGGTACAACTCATGATTCATGAGACGCCGATAGATGCCATTTTCTTCTTACATAGTCCCTAATTCTAGCATACGATAGTTCTCAAATCTCTATCTTAAGACATTGAAGAAATGTATTACTAGAACCACTAAGTGGATGCTTTTTTCTAATCAGATTTTGCACCACAACATAGCCCTTTGGGGTTCTATTGAAAAACAAAAAAGTTGAAGTTGAATTTTGCGGTAAAAAATGAAGCTGCCGGCAGAGGGGTTAATTTGATAAACGGCTTGGCCAAAGACATCAACCTTCTAGCTGATACAAATCTTGAGATAGAGAAGATTGAATATCTTTTTTTACTTGCGCCACCCAGCTGATGATTCCCAATCAGACTCTTCACCACCAGAAAGCCGAATATCTTTGATAATAAATCTTCGCGCTGTTTACTGGAATACATATAATCTTTGCCGACATATATTGCCGCAGACTCCAACCAACTGATAAAGATCTACTATTGCATATTGCTGCTGATTTACTACGTGTTGTGTGTCCTATCAGGTTTTGAACAGCCATTTCAAATCTTATCAGCGATTTTAGGTAGTCATCTTTAGGCTACGGCACACTTCTTAACTGTTGAAGATTGAAGAAATATTTTTATTAGGACCATCTAGCGGATGAATTCTCAAACAAACTCTTCATCGCTAGATAGCCCTTGATAACCAAGCTTTTGCACGATGACTTGACTGACTGTTTCATTGATTTTGAATACTTTCCAGATTTTTCCGCCAAAATTTCGTGGGGTCTCTTCACAGAATATAAGATTACGATTCTAATGACACTTTGATTTAAAATTTGGTCGATCCAATGCTGAAGAAATTAGATATGACTTTTCAGAGTGTTTTTTTTGAAAAATGTAACAACTTTAAGTAAAAAATTAGTAAAGAAAATTCAAAAATTGTTTTTGGAAAAATACATACGAAGTAAGAATAACTCTTTGCCTTTCGAATGCGGCTTACAGGGTGGCCACCAAATTTCGATATTGAAATTCCCGCTTTTTTCCCGGTTTTCCCGGTATATTTTACATAATTTTCCCGGTTTTTAATCCATTCTTTCCAACGACTTTAGTAGATTTTTTCTATATCAAAAATCGTTTCTTTGAAAAGCACTGTAACATTTTTTTTAAATCGGTTCAATTTTTTAGTTGTTCTGATTGTTCTAATCTATTTAGAATCTTATTCTGAAAACTATGGCATAGTATAGTATTCATCTGAATCGATTTATCTCGCGTTCGTCGAAAATCAATGGAGCTGGAGCTATCTATTATGGGAAAGAGATGGTTACGTGTGCTAATAAAACAGATCCTACTCTTGACATGGCAGGGGTTTAATTTGAATGCTATTTGAATCATATTTACCAACAATTTACCAACCAAGTTTGGCTTCAAAAACTTCAAATCTTCAAGTTCAGATTTTAAGATCTAGAGAACCTGACAACCGTTCACGTTGAAAATTTTATGGATTGGTTGCATACTGGTGATGATAAAACGATCGAAATTTCAGCTCAGAGCTCTGTTTGATTCTCTGCTCTTGAAATGTAGAGATTTGGCTTTTATTTATAATTATCTTAAGTTTATTTGTGATATTAAAATCGGCCACGCATCTGGCACTGTTCACACACTACTAGGCTCTAGGGGTATCTTTAAAATTTTTATATAAGTGATATAAAATAAGATTTTATTTTGTCCCATGATTATTTTTATAAACTCGTCTTGAATTAGTTATTTGCATATACACCGCGTAGAAAATAACTTAAAACTTTTGCATTGAGCCACGAGGTTTTTCAATTAATACTTAAATGCAAAAAAATTAATTCTAGAGGAAATTTCAGGATTAAAAATTCAAAACGCTATATGAGCTCACAAAACCTGTAAAAAGGTGCAAAGGTAAAGAGTAAAGGAAAGGAAAAACTAAGGCCTCCAGAATATTCTGATATTTGATTGCCATAATCAACACAGGTTTATAAGTTATTTCTAGCGATTGATGTCTACGTTTGTAGGTTTACAGCACTCACTAAGCCTTAAACAGACGTGTCCACAAATTTTGACAATAAATTGGATATTGGAAATCAATCAAATCGTCCCTGGAATTTGGTCCTTATAACCTACCAAATCTACTACAGTCTATACTAACACAATTCTCTTGAAACTTTCTCGTTCCTATTCATAAAGCTTCATATGGCTCAAAGAGTGTATTGCGATGGATATTGATAATCTCAAGGTCTTCAGAACATACCGAATTGTGGGCATCAATTTATAAACGCAACTGAACATATTATTAAAATAAAATGTTTAAACATATTTATACTTGACCACCAATCTCCGTTATAGTTAAAATAATTGTTTCAAATCTACAACCAATAGTACTATGAAATTTAAATTACTCTGATGACAATATTTACAATATCTACTGAATCTACTGTTAATGTATCTCACTTGTTTTCAACATCTGATATTGCAGAATCTCTAAGGGCATCTACAAAGCTTTGTAAATGTGATTGGGATAGAGGCGTCCCGTGAGGAATTTGATTACCTGTGCACTGATTCGCACAAACCGTTAAATTTAATTATGAATACGAATTTTTCAATTGAATTTTCAAAAGATATTTCAGTACAAAATTTATACACCTTGAAACGCAATCTTGAAGGGTCTCGAAGTTAATATAATTGTTGCTCATTTTTGACGTTGGATAACGTCTTTTTTATTCACCATTTACTTAACTTTATTATTCTCCAGCTTGGGCATCACCAGAGCGAATTCAAATTTGACAGTTGTTCTTTTTAGTACATTGTCCGTATTCCTATCTGCTTTATCGATTAAATATATTTGTGGATCTGATCCGACGTTACCTGTGATGTTGCTTTTCCAGGGAGAGTCCAGAGAGAAGTCCATTATTCCTTGCCGTTGGTCGATCGTCATGTTATCCAGGTACATCAGAGCATGTTCGCTCAGAAGAGGGTCAGTTGTCAGTCCGCTTTCAGACGGCCTTGGTGTTGGACGGGTGGAGCTCGTGTAGTTTTCAAAGCGGACTGACGAAGAGTTTTTTTTTGTTGGGGGGCTGGGAATCAAACCCATGACGATCCACTTATGAAGCGATCGTGTAGCCAACAACGCCACGTTGCCCCTTTAATTGGTGCTCATTGGACATATTTATTTTTATTTTCATCGTCTTAATCACTAGTTGTAAGTTTTAAAGAATTTTAGCATTTCTGGTACCAAAGCGCTCAAAAAAAAGTTTCGCGTATTAGTCGCGGTCCCCATAGTTTTAATTATATTTTACATAAAAATGTATATTTATTATGAAATGACCATTATATGCGTAAATTTCAAGCATTTTTCCTGTTTTAAAAATTGAGATAATAAGTTTAATATCATATTATCAATGTAAAATTTTAAGCAAGAAGGAGACATTCAACTTGAAAATAAACGATTAGCACATTTTTTTAATTTAAAACCCGGCTTACAAATAAATAAACCATTTTGATAAGCAAAAATCTGAGTTTTTCTGATATTATCATATAAACCTTCAGAATTTAACTATTTTCGCGTCATTTTCTATGTTTCGCGATGAAGAACCAATTCCGTCGATTTCGCGAAATTGCAAATTTCCATTGTTCCTATCGTTGTTGTTTTATATAATAATTCTTATTTTTTACAGCTTATAAAAGTGATTATAGAACGAAGCCACACCTCTAATTTTCAAGAGCACAAGACTTGAGAACCAAACAGCGCTCCGAGTTGAAAATTTAACCCATTGGTCACCGAACTCCTGTCAGATTCTCCAGTCTTGTGCACTTGAAAATTCAAAGTTTGGATTTGTTTTATAATCACCCTAATTGTATCGCGATATCATAGCTTTCGGACTATGTCCAGCGCTGGAACATCTCCTTGTACACTTTTGTTGATACATCAAAGCTTTAAGTGAAATGATGACTGACTGTTAAACTCTGAAAACGCCTACCGTAATTTATCGATTGTCGGTCTGTTGAGCAATAAAAGCTACACTCCCGTGCAAAAGTTTGGGTTCACCCTCTAAAAAACATACAAAAGTGTTCTGTCCATATCTCTGTGATTACAAGTCCAATTGAAACTAAGCCCAGGGTGGCCACCGAACCGGGAAAAACGGGAAAAGCGGGAAAAAGACGGGAATTTGAATCCACCGGGAAAAAGACGGGAAAAACCGGGAATTTGAGAAGATCACCGGGAAAATGGTTTTGAACGAACATCTTCAAGCTCCAATCTACAAACAACCAACCTCCAAAATAAGTTATAGAAAGTAGTTATGTTTAATGATATTGCCATGAGGCATCCGCAATTTTAACAAATATCCTTCAAACATTAATGATTTAATGTTATTATCATATTTCTTAAAAATGTTTCATTCAGTTCATAGCAATGTTTCGATGATTTTTTTTTGAATTTTTGTTCTTCCACTGTCAGGGCTAATATGTTTTGCACTTTTCTCTAATTTGCTCGACGTTTTGAATCAAAATATAATTACTTATTGCAGATTGGTTTAGCACTCTTCTGTAATTGCTGAATACCACAACTAATCTTGAAAACAAACCTTTATTTATAAAAACTTTTAATATGTCTATAGTTATCTAAGCGACAATGTTTTGAATAAGGGCTCATTTAAGATTTTAATAATGGTCAAGCTGTTAGAGCTCATATAAAATGTGTAGAATATCTATACAGAAAGCATTACGAGAGGGTGAGTGGATGTCAAAAATGATATTTTTTGTTGTTATTAAAATTGTGAGTGAGCCCTTAGTAAGTGCTTCTAAATGTGTGGCCTTATTTCATCCATATCTTAAACTCATTTGCTTTCGAAAACTTTTTATTTTTACGAAAAAAAAAATCAAAAGATAAAGAATTGAAATAAATTTAATTACGGTAAAGAACTACTTGGGCATCTTAATGATTTCCTTAGGCACCTGGGGCTTTTGTCGGCCAAATTATCTGAAATTCAGCATTAGGAATTCA
>NW_018735484.1:0-37512 GCF_002204515.2 Aedes aegypti | reverse complement strand
AAAGGTCCTTGTGATGCTATTGGAGGAACCATAAAGCGCATGGCCACAAGAGCAAGTTTAGCCAAAGAACGTGAGCATCCAATTAAAACTGCAAAAGAACTATTTGATTGGGCGAATCGCAGAAAAGAAGAAGATTTAACAAAATTATCATTTTGTTTTACTACTACTGAAGAGTACGAATTAACGGCATCAGAGCTCAGCGAGCAATATAATATCGCGAAAACGATCCAAGGAACCCAAAAATTTCACTGTTTCATTCCATTGTCAGAAAATAAAATTAAAGCAAAACTATACTCGAACTGTACTGATAATGATGCAAAAGTGTTCGATATTGTAAAAAAATTGAATAACAATAAATAAATAAATAAGTATTAATAAAATGTTTTCATGATCTCATAACGCATACCCAAATCCAAAACTTTTAAAGTTTATATATAACATTTAGAAACTCATCGATCATACTCTAAAAAAAATATCCTGGTAAAAAAAATTTTATTTTCGTGTAATCTGTTAATTCATTTTAATTTATACATACAGTTGTGTTCATAATAATAGTAGTGAAAGCCGATTTTCATACAAAATGCTCAATTTTGACATGCTGTAACTTTGTTTCCATATTAGCAATCGGCATGAAATATTGGCAGTGAACTACAAATATACTCAATTTCATTATCACAAGATTTGAAAATTTCACACTACCGGCTAAAAAGTTAAGCACCAGGTGAAATCGCTCAAAATAATAGTAGTTTTAATAATTTAAATATCTACTGTATTTTGAGTTTTTTAATTTTTCTTTATTCATCGTTTCAACTGTTTCCACCCAAGCTATAAATGTATAAACAATACATTTTTTTATAAAGTTGTTGCTGAACAAAAATTTACAAAAGAAAAACTACTATTATTTTGAGCGTTTTCACCTGGTGCTTAACTTTTTAGCCGGCAGTGTGAAATTTTTCAAATTTTGTGATAATGAAATTGAGTATAATTGTAGTTTACTGCCAAAATTTAATGCCGATTGCTCATAAGGAAACAAAGTTACAGCATGCCAAAGTTGAGCATTATGTATGAAAATTGGCTTTCACTACTATTATTCTGAATACAACTGTATATACATATACATATAATATTTATACATAAGGTACCGCGGGGCAAGTGGGTAAATGGGGTAAGTGAAAACAATTGATATATTTTACTGAATATGTGAATAAACGTTTTAAACTCATGCGTAAACCTTTGAGGTCATTGAGAACATTACGATAGGTAAGAGATTTCTGAGATTTGTCAGCCATTATTGCATAATAGAGTGAAAAATTGTTAACCTGTCAACTGTTACTCCGTAACAAGTTGGCGGCGTACAATCTTATTTTAATATTTTCAGTGGAAAAAAGTTGCGGAAAATAATTTCCTTTTTCTTAGTTGTCCTCTGTGACAGTTTCAAACCGCAATAAAAAAAAGTTTTAGTATTAATTCGATGTAGACCTAAAAATAACTAAATTTAAACACCGTCAATTTTCTTATCAGGTGGGGCAAGTGAAAAGTTTATCGTTAGAGATTGAATTTGTGTTTTCTCTTTAAGCAGCCATAAGTAAACATGGTTCGCAATTATCATAGAAAAACATAACGTGCTGATAATTCAAGAAACACTATACTCAAGCGTTAAAAGCTATTAGAAATCATGGAAATTCTCTAAAAGATGTTGCCAAACATTACAATATCAATATGTCTACTTCGGGCAGCCAATTAAAAGGAAGACGTTGACTGAAAAGTTGCAATATTAGAGAACACACGGAAATCTTGTGGAATGTCTATGTAAAGCTAGTTCAAAACATAAAAATGGGATATAGGTCTATCCACATAAAAAAGACCCTAAATACGTTATTGAAGGATTCCGTTTGATTTCTCCCGAAGAGTTATCCGACGTCATATCCGACTTTCCCAAAAACAAATAACGAGCGGTGGAAATTCTACAAAGCAGAAATGCAATTGCTGTCCTATAATGTAAGAACTAACATTGGAAATGTTGCAGTTATAATGTTGTCGAATCATTTCAACTAACATAACTGAACAGAAGAAAATTGAAGTGATAAGAATAACATTTTCTTTGTTTACATGTTACTTATGTTATTGTTCATTGGGAAGCCTTAACAAGTGTTAAAGCTAATAGGAATCGTGAATATAACTGTTTGTTTTTGAATTTATTGTTCAAAACGGTAAACTTTTCACTTGCCCCACTTTTGGGGCAAGTGAAAAGTAAGGAGACATTTTTCAAAAACTTTTTCTGTATTTTTTTCTTCAATTTTTCATCAAAATCAATTTCAGCATGCTGCTTATATATGGTGGGAGTCAAGCTAAAAAATATACACAACCTTATTTGTTTCAATTTAAAGTCTCTAGAATTGGAAGAATCTCAACTATGCGAATTCCATTACCCGCTTGCCCCACGGTACCTTATACATAATATTTTTACATATAATATACATAATACTAATGAATACATGAAAACGACTTGTTTAATTGGTTGGGTGACAAAACGTCGAAAGACAAAATGTCGAATGCCAAAACGTCGAATGCCAAAACGTCGAAAGGACAAAACGTCGAAGGGACAAAACGTCGAATGGACAAAACGTCGAAAGACAAAATGTCGAATTCCAAAACGTCGAATGCCGAAGCGTCGAAGGGACAAAACGTCGAATGGATAAAACGTCTAAAGTGCAGAATGTCGAAAAGAAAAAAATACGAGTTTTTCTTGCAAAACGTTGACCTTGATTAATAAGAAAAGCGGAGATAATCAATAAAAATGTAGTTTCAAATCCAAACGCTTAACAATGTTTTAACAGTTAAGGCCGTGAAAAATACTTTTCTTCCGATGTTATCATCGTAATTTTGTAAGTTTTGGCTGGTCTTGCAAATTGAAAATATCCAAAACTTATTATTTAGTGTTTAAACGATTTGACTATAGCCGATCTCTATAAAAAATCATGCTGTCAAATGTATAGAAATCAATTGTATAGTACATATTAAAAAAATTCTGAAATGTTCCTGAAATGAAAATCCTGATGAAGAACATATGTTTTGGTAAAGCAAGTTATTAAATCGATTCAATGGTACCTATTCGATAAAAGAATGAGTATTTTTTCAAAGAATAAAGAATTCAATAATTATCAAAAGTTAAATAGTATATATGATAAAATTGATGTCAAAGGCTTCTTCAAAAAATGAGTGTGTTTCATAAAAATGAATAATTTATCAACCGATAGCTTAACCAGTAGCAAATCCAATTTACCTGCGAACAATTGCTAACTGGTACATCTATTTTTGAGAAGTTATTTAACCGTAAAATATCCACGAATAAAAAAAATTAAGACCCTTGGGGTCAACAATAATGTTTTAATAAAACCAAATAATCTATAGAAAAATTCTCACGCTCCTTATATACAAAACAGGTGTAATTCCCACATATCGAAACATATTGCTTTGGTGGAAATTAAAATTTAGTTCGCCCACGAATTGTAGAAAAAAGGAAAAATAAAAGCTCACCGGTGCGAGTTTAAACGGCTGGGGAAAGATGAAATGGCAAGGTATCATAGTGAAATTCCATGAAGATGAGAATGTTAGATACAGGAACACCAAACTACCAAACGAAATACACTTTTAGGGATGAAACACCTACTCAAATCTATAGAAATCATGTACAAAACTTTCTAATTTCATCTTGCCCGACCAGTTTTTAGTTGCCCCTGAGCACCTTACACTGTTCTTTAGATTCTCTTCATTAGCCGTTATGAGCATCCAAAGGTGCGGCGATTTTGCTTCCTAAAGTGCTTCACTGCTTCTTCTCTGGTCAGAAATGGATGTGAAATTGACATCTTACTGAAATTTTTTCTCCATGCTAACTTTGATGAAAAGTGAAAATTTTGCTGTTTCAAACGCCGTTCGCATCGCAACCATTTTTTCCCTTAGCAACGCTAGTCCTGAAAAATAACTGCTTTCGACGTTTTGTCTCTTCGACGTTTTGTCCCTTTCGACGTTTTGGGATTCGACGTTTTGGCATTCGACGTTTTGGCTTTCGACGTTTTGTCTTTCGACGTTTTGTCTTTCGACGTTTTGTCCCTAATCCGTTTAATTCACGCAAGGCCCTTAACAATAAAATCAGCAACAAACTGCGGTTCCCGTAATAATTTACACCGAAAAAAAAATTTTTTTTCTACTAAATGTGAAAATTGTGACAAATTTTTATGGTAGATAGCTAATATAATGGGATTATCACAAAAGGCCGAATCACAAAAGGCCGAATCACAGAAGGCCGAATCACAAAAGGCCGAATACATTCTAGCCTACCACAAAAGGCCGAATGCACAGAAGGCCGAATCACAGAAGGCCGAATCACAGAAGGCCGAATCACAAAAGGCCGAATCACAAAAGGCCGAATCACAAAAGGCCGAATCACAAAAGGCCGAATCACAAAAGGCCGAATCACAGAAGGCCGAATCACAAAAGGCCGAATCACAAAAGGCCGAATCACAAAAAGCTGAATCACAGAAGGCCAAATTAGAGTTACAATCCTAAAGAATAAAGCTTGGATATGAAAAGAACAAGTCCATGCTTTGTTAAATGCAGTCATGTCAGTAAACAGTGCAAAACTTACATGCGGCGAAGCCGCATTGAGGATAGAGGAACTGAGGCGGCAGAAGGCCGCCGAAGTCTCCGATATCCGAAGGTTGTGTATAGCATCTATTTGGTGTCATGCAAATAGCAAATCCAATTGCCCGGTATAATGCAAGCAGAGGATGTTTTTTCATTTTTAGGTCCGACGAGCGACAGCGAGTTCGGACAGCAAGCGTTTGCCCGGTATAATGCCAACATAGTCTTTTACGCAACAAGCAGGAGAATGATTGCTGCGATAGGGTATAACAAGTGTTTAAGGTGATTATAGAACGAAGCCACACCTCAAATTTTCAAGAGCACAAGACTTGTGAACCAAATAGCGCTCCGCAAATTTTATCCCATTTGTCACTACCACAAGCAAGCAATTTGATTGATTTTCAACGCGAACTCTTGTCAGATTCTCCAGTCTTGTGCACTTTAAAATTCAAAGTTTGGCTTCGTTTTATAATCACCTTAAGTGATCATAAGAAAACTAAGTTTACGAAGAATACTTTTCATCGTACAGTGCCTGTTCGATTTTGACTCGGTTTGAATTTGGCAACACGGAAATCCATGTACACAAAAATGGATCATGGTCAGTCACAAATCCTGTCAATCTCAATGATTCTGTGGGCCTTCTTAAGGCTTACCATATTCAAAATAGGTAAATTTTATACGTCGATACAAGTTTTAATAAAAACAACCATTAAATTTAGGTAAGGGGTCGTACACAAATTATGTCACGCTCCAAGGGGGGGGGGAGGGGGTCAACCCAAGCGTGACAAGCCTTACAAAAGTTTTGGAAGACTCATACAAAAAGTGTGACAAAAAGGGGGGGGGAGGTGGTCGAAAAATTTTAAATTTAGCGTGACATAATTTGTGTACTATCCCTAACATGAAAATTTTTGCATGTTGCCAAAATCGAACAGGCACTGTATACCCTTCCAGTTTTCGCCAGGTTTTTACAATTATGTTGTACAAAATACAACAGTACCACTACTTAAGCTCCATCATAGAACGTTTTTTTGGGTGTGTCAGCTAAGAATAGACCAGCTGACACACCCAAAAACCACTAACCATACACTCCGATTCAGCTAGTAATGTCACTTGTGCATCTTGTCCCGCTTACCCTACTGTAAAAATGTCCTTAAAATTGTAGAAAAATAAGGCTTTCCGTAAAATTTATTTTAATATTTCGGCCTTTTGTGATTCGGCCTTTTGTGATTCGGCCTTCTGTGATTCGGCCTTTTGTGATTCGGCCTTTTGTGATTCGGCCTTTTGTGATTCGGCCTTTTGTGATTCGGCCTTTTATGATTCGGCCTTCTGTGATTCGGCCTTCTGTGATTCGGCCTTCTGTGATTCGGCCTTCTGTGATTCGGCCTTCTGTGATTCGGCCTTCTGTGATTCGGCCTTTTGTATGATTCGGCCTTTTGTGCTTTCGGCCTTTTGTTGATTCGGGCCTTATGTGATTCGGCCTTTTGTGATTCGGCCTTTTGTGGTAGACCCAATATAATGTGACCGTTTTTTTCTCAAAAAAATTACGTTGGTATTCCGATAGGGTTTTGAGATATTTGAGTTTTTGTGTCAAAACTTTGTTTCTTTAGTTGTCTAACAATCGAACGAACCGTTTTTGTTGTGCAGCTTTTTGAATATTTTTTGAACCATTTTCACATACACCCTTTTGAAAAGTTAGTCGTGACTCAACTTGAAGATTTGATATCGGAAAAATGACGATTTAGATGGAACTGGAAAACTGTGCAAAGTTTTCAGCTCATAGAAAAAAATGAATTAAAAAATTTACCAAATTTTGGTGCTGTTGCTTGGAATCACTCAAATATGTTGTTCATGATGTAAGAAATGCGTTTGAAATTTACTCTACTAAACTATTAATCAATGTATGAAGTTCTGGGAGTCTAGATTATCCGCTCATATAAATAATATCGTTTTGTTCCTTTTACATATAAAATATATTGTCCAAATCTTGGATATTGAAACTAAGATAAGCTATACATTAAAAATAAAAATCTGTACTTTTTCAATTAGCTGAATATACAGTATCGGACATATAAATGCACCAAAGCCGTTTTTCGAAATAGATATGATTTTTCAGGTGTGTTTTTTGAAAATTGTAACAACTTTAATTAAAAATTTTTAGTAAACAAAATTCAAAAAATGTTTTTGCAAAAAAACATACGAAGTAAGAATAACTCTTTGCCTTTCGATGCGGCTTGAAAGTTTCAATTGGAGGTGTAATCACAGAGATATGGACAAGAACACTTTTGTAGTTTTGAGGGGGTGAACCCCAAACTTTTGCACGGGAGTATACATACCCCGGTACCAATCGCTTTTAGGACTGAATCATATAGTTATTGCAAGAAAAATTGTAAAGAAAATTAGGTATTGTCAGTAAATTGAAGATTTTCTGTGAATGATGCTACATTCAGTGCTTTGATGAATCGATTCATGCCTGTTTGTGTCGTAAAATGGTAAATAAACTTGGTGGCGAATACCGGTACATCTAAACCTAAATTGAAACTTTTCTATGGGTGCTACCCTAAGAGTCAATCGGTCAATCTAATAAAATTTGTTTTCAGCGCTCAAGAAAAAAGCTCTGTAGAAAAATGTTAAATTTGCGTTAACTTAGAGATGCCTACAGTGATTTGAAAATTTGATACGGGTCGAAAAAAACTTCTAGTGCTTGCCAACGTAAGCGGGTAAATGAGAATCGATAAAGGTATTTGGACCTTTTTTTGTTTAAAGCAGTTTGATGTTTTATTGGAATGATTTCAACGAATAACTAACAAGGGAAACTTATGAATTGTTCAACATTCACACAGTGAATTAATTTACAGCTGTTCTTCTTTGATTATCGACTTTCCATCGTGGTCACGGGAGACGCGATAATATCTGCAAGTAGAATTAACATTATAGTTGTTGTCAAAAACTATTACATTTCAAACATACGTGTCAAACTTCTCTAGTTTGGTAACAAAGTCCTCATCGTGGGTAATAATGACCAACAGGAAGTTACCGTTTTCTCTCTCCGTAACAATTCTGCGCAAACTTTCGCACAGTGAAGCAATGTTTTCTCTGTCCAAATTGGTGGTCGGTTCGTCTAAGGCCATCACTCCGCAGTTATTACTGAATGTCTCTGCTAGTGCCATTCGTATGATCAGCGATGCTAATACTTTTTGACCAGCACTTGCAACGTCCTCGCATGTCGATCTCCACGTCATTTTTGGCTTGGACTACTCGGTAATGATATTGTCGGCGTTTATCTGTAACTTTATCGGGTTTTGACTCGTCCTCAGTTTTGATACGAATGTAGTCAATGTCATTCCCACGATAGATATCCTCCACAGAGAATAGATAGAGCGGTTTATTTGTTCCATCTTTTCTGCGTGATATTTTCATGAGCGCCCACTCGAGGGCATTGCGGTATTTGTGAGAATATCACTTATCATTTTCTTCAACACCACCGATTCGCTGTATGTTTTTAGATAGTTCTTCACAGCGTTCTTGAATTCCGATCGATCCAGTTCTTTTTCAAAGCTTTGCTCTGATTCTCCAATTCGGGCTATTTGACCAGTTGTTTGGCTTTTCGTCGATTGGATTGCATCTCGTTGTTCAAGCAGTTTGTTTCGTTCTTGGGCCACGTTTGGTGCATCCATGTCGCCAATGCTTTGCATCAATGCGTCCAGACCTTGCTTCAGCGAAGTTGTTTCGTCTTTTAATTTCATCAAGTCGCGGTTGTCCAGATAATCACGCTCAATCATATCTTGATTCATAACTTCCTTTTTGAGCGAATCAATCTGATAAGTCTTTTCGTCGATTGCAGCAATAATCTAGAATAAAAAATAATCGTAAAAATTATGTCTCAGAACAAAATTAGTTTTATTTTACCTTCTTCATTTCTTCATTGGATTCTTGAAGTTTGCGTTTAATTTTTTGTATCTCTTCTGCCAAATTTAGACGGGACAAAGCATCCAATTCTTTACACAAACGAACAATTTCTGCATCCATTCGTTTAAGCTCTTCTAGCTCGGCTTGTGCCTTGTTAGGTTTGCACGGTTTTCCTTCCTTAGCCTTGGCTTTTGATTTTTCTTCAGTGATCAAATTTTTGCTTCACTGGTCCGAGTTTATTTTCAGTCTCATCCATTTCTCTCTGGCAAGAGGCGATCTCTCTCCCAACTCAAGTTTCCTTGGCCTTTTCTGAATCCAAATGACTGTACAGATTCCTGCAGTTGAATTTCTTTCTCCTTCATTTGGTTGTACCTTTGATGCAGATTGTTTCAATACGTTCCGTTTCTTCATCAATCTTGTTTTGCATAGCGTCAATGGAAATACGCTCAACCCGCAGTTCACCACGAAGTGCTTCTCGTTCCAACTTGATATCATCGAGGGAAGCAGTTGTTCCTTCAGGAGTCTTCACAGCTACTTCAATTTTCAAGTTCTCAATGCCTTTCTTCATTCGATCAATATCTCTGACAGATTCGTCTAGAATACTCATGTCTCCCAGAATAGAATTGATCAACTGAACGCTTGAGTTAGGTTTCTTAAAATTGACATTTGGCACTCCTCAAGGTCTGATGAGGCCTGAACCAGTTTACGTTCAGTCTCTTCTAGCTGTTCTTTGAGTTTCGGTATTTCTTCGGTTTGCTTTGCAATGCGTTCTGAATACGGTTGTAAGGCCAGCAATTGATCGTATTTTTTCTGGTTCCGCTTTCAGCATGCGCTCAAGGGCCTCGATTTTTTCCGGCAGTCGGCGAATTTCATCTGAAAGCTCTGAACTTTATGTCCTGCACATCTGCACCATCCATTCCCTTGTGGCAAACTGGGGCAACATTTATCGTCCTCGATACGAGAAATGTACTTTTTGTAAAGAACTTCCGCTGAACGGAGCTCTCCATGTTCCAAGTTGTTCTTGCTGATTTTATCCTTCAGCTTGGCAAGAACTTCTTCGAACGGATTGCCCTGACAGACTGTGTAGATTTCTCTTTATTTTCAGTGAGCTCACGCTCAACGCGGTCCAATTCGCGTTTCTGGGAACGTCTAGTGGTTTCCATTTCGGTAACCGTTGCTTGTGACTGCGCATCGATTCATTCAGCTGTTTGATTGTCGTTGGAGATCATCGTACAAAGTTTGCACGTTACGTTTGTAGTTCGTATCAATAGTCCTGGAGTTTCACAGAGATGATAAACATAAATTAGAAATAATAATGGGCCATAAATAGTCGTTCTGCATGTATTAATATAAATGCTCGCGTGTGTAAATACGAATACCACTATGGAGTGGAAAAAGTTCAATACATAACACGAAATAGTTCAACAAGATTTTTTTTTCTGGTATTACGTTCTGCAACAGCTTAGTGTTCTATGAACATCTCCACAGTAAGCTATTCACTGTGAGCGAGCTTGTTATTATTATTTATCTTTTTTTTGCCTGGCTTTCGCCCTTGGCGCCATAGTTCGCAACAAACTATGTGTGCGAGCTTGCCAGTTGTTACATTTTCATATTGTATAAGTATAAGAAAATACTCTATATCCTAGAAAATCGGCAAAATTTCCAACCTGAAAAGACTCTCGACCGACGTAATCGCCTATTTTTTTAAGTATAGTCATTGAATATCCTTCTTAGGATAACTTAGCAGTTCTGCCAGACATCTCTCGCGTCGGATGTTTTGTCCGCTGTGCGAAAAAATACTTAAGTGTCCTCCCAGTTCGCCCTGATGTGGTAAAAGTGCAGCGGTTCTTGGAGAAAGAGTTAAAAACTCCAGTATAAAAGGAGCATACAGTTGCTGCCACCGTCGACGAGTCACGTCACCGTTGCCGACCCACATGTTAAAATATTTATTATTATTATTATTATTATTATTATTATTATTATTAAAAAGAGTTTCAGCTCAGATCGTGGCTGATTCGTCTTCTGGAAGGAAAAGGGAGAGGGCTTCACAATGAGGGGCCCCCTGTTGTGTTTAGTTTCATAGTTTAGTTTCAATTGCAAAGGATATGCTTATAAAATCGATATACAACACATTAACACAAAATCGTAGCTTAATTAATACCGTTTGAAGAATAGTGTGTCACGCTGCTAACTTAAACTAAATATATAACGCATAAATCGTGGCAAAAGAAGATTGCAACGATTTTTGTCTAAAATTTTTATTTATTTTATTTGACATTTGTTCCAATGTTTCAACATTGGAAATACTATGTAACTCATTAGTACTTTTCAGGGAGGAAGCTTCAGAATCATTTTCAAAATTTTATTTTGAATCTTCAGCAGAGCTTTTTTCCTGGTATTACAACAGCTAGTCCATATTGATACAGCATACAACATGCTGGCATGAAAAATTTGTTTGTAGATCAAAAGCTTGTTCTTAAAACAAAGTTTCGATTTTCTATTAATAAGTGGATACAGTCGTTTTATATATTTGTTATAATTGGCTTGAATGCACTTAATGTGATTTTCGAAAGTTAAATTTCTATCTAGCATGAGCCCTAGATACTTAACTTCATCTGACCAATTTATTGGAACCCTCCTCACCGTTACAACATGTCTAGCTTGAAGGTTTCAAATAAAGAGCTTCTGGTCTATGTGGGAATATTATAAGTTGAGTTCTAGAAGCATTAGAAGAAATCTTTCCATTTCTACAAGTACGAAAGAAAACATATCCAATTTATTTGCAATCTACTACAGATGATACGCAGACTTCGTGCTTTGGCGGAGAGGCCTGTGTGATCCACAAACAAAGATTTAACTCAGGTAAGTCAGATGTGAAAATATTGTATAATATTGGTCCCAGAATACTGCCTTGAGGAGCAGCAGCTTTTACAGGAAGTCTTTCAGACCTGCACTGCCGTGAATCGCAAGTCAGTCCCATCTGTAGGCATTGATAAAATGGGCTGTGAAGTTTTCAAACTTGTTTTTCCATACGAATATTAAAAAAAAATCCAGAGGATTGTAATATGTTCCAATCTTAATGAAACTTTCACAACTTGCTTTTCACTACAATATCTTTCCGAGAAAAAATTTAAAGATGATCGAAACACGATTCATTTTTGTGTTACACGGTGCGAAACTCTGTAGCGGGACTGATATGCGGTTACTTTTCATTATGGGATAATTTGACTTGCTGTTTTTTTTTCTATTTTTTTCCGAACAAATCATATTATTTCATTAGTGCAGCTGAAAGAGCATTGGAAGAGATATTGAAAACTGAACTCAACTCAATTTTGACGAAAATGCAGATGGGACTGACTTGCGATTCACGGCAGTGGAGTTCTGATAATTAACCTGAAGTGTACGATTGACTGATAACTTTGGATTGTTCTAAACAATGTATGTTGGAAAATTAAAGTTTTGTAATTTAACAATCAAGCCTTCATGTCAAACACTGTCGAATGTCTTTTCTATGCCTAAAAGAGTAAACCTTCAGATTTGTTGGAACGAATCAAATTTGTTACACTTACACGTAAAAGTTGATGAATGGCGGAATCCGAACTGTTCATTGGCAAAAATTGAATTATCGTTGATTGTGGACCATCATTCTGTTCAAAATGAACTTTTCAAAAAGTTACTGATGGAGGAAAGCAAACTGATTGGACAATAGCTAGGAGCTTCTGCAGGATTTTTGCTTGGTTTTAAATTGTAATTTTGTAATTGCTCAATCCACACCCTGGCAGACAATTATCCGCCCATCTAGACACGGGCTGGGTGAGGACCTACCAAGCCTCCCCCGTTAACATGTCCTATACCGTTTAGCACACCGGGATCTTCCACAAGCAGGCGCCGGAATTAAAGCGGTCCCACAAGCTTCAGATACATTAAATAGATATAGTCCCTCTGGCATTAAACCGAATAGCGGCCTTCATATCATCACTAGCACTGCCTATCCCGCACGCCAAACAAAATGCCGGAAGTAGCGTGCCGTGTAGAACATCCGATGTTCTACACAGCACATCACCTCCGACACCATGCTCAACGTACAGCAAAGACATCGCTAATAAAAAGCGGAATGCGTCATTCGATTCAGTGCCAGAGGGACTATAAATGTAACGAAGAGGAAATGAAAAGATAGTAGAGATGGTTTGGTTGTTGGATTGCTGAAACGAGAAGAAATAAAGTCATTACGTTAAAACGTGGTTTTTATAGTTGAATAAATGTATCGATAGTTTCTCATCTGTTTCTTTTCCGTGTCGTAGTTGCGTCGATTCTATCCACCTCGAGTTTTGTCGTCTCCGCTCGAGCAATGAGGACCGCGATGAAATGAAAATATAAAAATATGACCATTAGTGTTTATCTATTATTTAATGTGGTTCTCATTTGCTTTTAAATACCTAAGTAACATGAACTCTGCCTCTATCAGAAAATTCTAATGAATTATAGGTTTATTCTCCTGCACTTTCCCTAACACAAAGTATTCCTATTTAGTAAGACATTTACAAGTGGCAAAAGCGCCAAATAAAAGTGTGGGACCTCAATCGAATCATGTTGATGCCCTCAGAGCACTCATTCTTCGATTTGCGAAAAATGAGTTCCACTGAAAACACCGACCCGACTCGACGCAATCGCGCACCTCTACCAACGCCTCCGCACATGTAAAAACTTCTGCGATAAACCTGTGGTGTGAAAGAAATGCGCAATATTATTTTAATTTCAATCCTAACTGCATGACCCGTAGGCTCTATGCGTATGATTGTTCATTATTTTTAGCTAAATATATCAGTTATTCCTGTACATCAGAAGAAAAAGAAAAACGATTAAGAATATCTTGCAGCGTAAAGTTTAAGTGATCAAATATTAATCCTTTCTTCGAACCTAATTTCATTATACATTGGGTTATGCTATGCTTCGCGTGTGATACGAACAATTAGATTTATCAATATAATGCATTAGCATCCAAACAAATACCCTAGAAAATTTTCTTAATGTCCGACAAACATTTCAAAAACAATTAGGAACTGCAAAAATTCAACGGTAACTTTAACTCAACAAAGCTTTCATTCGATCAACCCTTAAAATACACAGTCATCAGTAGACCATGCACTATAATATCCTCCTAATATAACGCAGAGCTAAAAATCCTCTCTTGCGTTACCCAATCTGAACAAGAAAACATTTTCAAATACTTCCCATAATTTGTGCACGGCAAAACAGATTCCACTTTCTACGTAATGTAACCTAGTATGAACAGCTGCCCAACTCTCCAGACCTGCGCCCTCCAAGATCCAAGGTGCTGCTGCCTTACGTTCAAAACTTCTTTCCTCAAAGTCTGTCTATCAATTCCGAACTCTATTGCATACTACCATACCAATCAGACCCTATTCCTGACAAGACACAGAGTCATAACCCCCAATGTGATGGATTTACCCAGTAAATCCACAACCTTGTCCTAACCCCTCTTACGTTTCGCTATCCTCGAAAGTCACCCATATTGATGCTTGGCAAAAAATATCAGTATTCAATCCACAAATCCCAAATTACACCACATTACGTTGGTCCGTTTGGCGTCGCCGGTGGATACCTGTTTCTGACATTCGTTTCTTTTAAACTCCATTTCAACCATGTCCCTCCACTTTATCAATACGAATGTTGACGAATCACGAATAATCTGAAGATCGTGACCAGAACGGAGGTAGGATAAATCACTAGGGACCAACTACCACCAGGATTTTTGCTTGGTTTTAAAGTACCAATTTTAGCATTTTAGCCTTTTTTTAGCATTAGCATTTTTCCATTTTCAGGATTTTTCCATATGCCAATTGAAAACATTTGTTAAATATATCAACTAAGAATGATTAGCTACTACAGTTGTTTGCTTTTTTTTGACAGATACGCGTATTTCGACCTGGAAGGCCGTCTTCAATGTCGTCCATCAGAGTCGAGTCTAGCACACATCACTGAAGACCGTCTTACAGAAAAAATCGAAATAGGTAATAGGCGTATCTGTTCATAAGATACAGCTTTAGCGGAATTAAATTGTATAGTCCTAATTTTTGTTTGAATAAAGTATTATTTTGGATCTCGGTGATCAAAGTTAATGTACAATATTAATATTTGTTCTATACACAAATGCACATGTAATCTATGTTCCAAAAGCGTACTCTGGTACCCATACAATACAAGACATAATATGAAACATGGAATGAATGAGATATGTTCAATGGTTAATTTATACATACTTGCTAGGAAAAAGTCGCTTTAAGTTCTCCGTATGCTTGTTCCGCAGCCGTTTGAATTCTAACTCCTTTGCGTTAAACTGCTGCTCCTTGAGGTGCAATTCAGTTGCTTTTGCTGCAACGGCATCCAGTGCCGAAATCTGCTCTTCAACCCTGTCCAACTTAGCTTGGAGCTCTTCGCGTTTTATCTTCTTCTCTGCCAGCTGTCGTCTCATTCCTTCAACATTTGAATTTGACTTCTGATTCTCGTAGTCCTTCTCCAGTTTCTCGATTTCGGTGACAATTTTCTTCAAAGTTTCTGCTGAACGCTGAATGGCTGCAATTTCTGACTGGGTTTTGGCCTTTTCACGAAACAAAATCTGCAACCATTTGACCTTTCATCCGAAAATCAGCCTCCAATTTGGTTTTGTCTTCTCGCAGTTTATCGATCGCTTTCTGGGCTTTATGGTCTGCTTCGTCGTGACTCTTGGACAGTGTCTGAACTGCAGTTTCTTCAGAGCGAATACCGTGCTTAATTGCTTTCAGGGCACTTTCCACATCAGCGGCCTCCTGCTTCGAAATCCCCAACAGCTGGGAGCTTCAAACGATCACAAAGAGCGACCATTTTCTTGGATCGATCTCCACATAAATCCTGTTCTTGTCCTCTTTTTGTGTTGAGATGAATCCTACGTGATTCAAAGTCTTGAATTTTTGATTGCAACACCTTCTCCTGAGCTTTGCGAGAGCTCAAAATCTGACTCAGCCTCTCGCAGTTCCAACAATTTGGAACTTTTGGATTGTTTGAAATTTTGAATTTCAATTTCCAACTCGTGGAATGAACCTTTAAACAGATTTTGGATCTTCGATCGTATTTGATTTTGCTGATCTTCCTTAGTATTGATCCTGAAAAAAAAACAATGAAAATCAATTTTAAACGTTGAATTTCATTTCTCAAATTTTCTCAATTCATCAACATTTCCCAATCAATTTAATAATTATAAATACATTTGAATTTTGTTGCCTTTGGAATGTTCCATTTTTGACATCCTCCGATTTGGAAGCAATATGGATCCATCATTGACAACAATTTTGAATACCTATGATGTAAGTTTTTTTTTTTGTGCTGTTCAGTTGGAGCTGCCCTGACAGCTTTGCTTATCAAAGGCTGAATCCTCGGTTTGGCTTTTGCCAAATTTCTCCCCTACAATGACCAACACTTAGACGTACTAGGCTATGATGCCCACTTGAACGCTGTTTCTTGTGAGTGTTTTTGGAATCAATGTGGTTTTAGGCGGACAGATCTCATTCAGTTGATCAACTTTGTCAAAGCCACCAATTTTGTATCTCATCGCTGAACTGAGATATAAACGAAGTAAATATTTGTACTTCAAAAAGTAGCTTCATATGATGCTTATACATGCGACATTTGTTGGGGGGCATCTGTCCTATTTTAAGGACGCTGGTATGGGTTAAGAAAAATGGGTTCCGATTTTGGCAACTGAAATTTTTCGACTTTCGACGGAATCCCACTGTAATTCCGGATTTTCCGGGTTGTCCAGGTAGTATACCCCTTTTGAAATCGCAGAGTCCTAGTTCGAGTACATGTGCCTAGTTCGACTGTGCCGTATTTATTAATTGGATTACTTTATTACGTAGTCTTTCAAACTGAAGATCGTCTAATAAAAAGCTGCTATTCCATTGGCGGAAAGCAACATCTCTAGCAACCATAGCATTCAACATATCTTTATTGGTGGTTTATTTTTATGGCGAGGAGTTCGCAATGGAATGAAATTTTCCTAAAACTATATGATAAGACTACACTGCGGAACACGTTCTTGATTCAAGCACCAAAATACCTCTATTTACTTGATTGAGGCTGCTGTATCCATTGTTTTTCTAAAAGTATCATAGCACGTCTAGTCTAGCACGTCATAGGCTTAATATTGGCTGTTGAAAATGCAAAATTTGACTATTTCTGTCAACTTCATGTTGCAAGTTTGCCAGCTTGTATGGTAGCTTATTGGTTTAATTTGCCACATAGTTCAAACTTCCCTCCCCATGGTTATGCGACACTGCCGCGATGGGAGGGCACAATCCATTAGCCCATTAGATGGACACCAAAAACGTAACCTGTAGTGGTGGTATCACATTTTGGCATTTTTGCTTAAAGCCGCGTCATAATTTATATGGCATAGACGCACTAATATCTCGGATGTGATCCAAAGGACGTTCTGCGTCGTTGATAGCATTGATGCCCATTTCAAATAATTAATCTATTCGCGACGTTCAGTTTGCTTTTTGCTAACCAGAATGATCCGTAGCCACTCTTACTATTAGCTAGACACATCGTTATCATATACGACGTAGGGAATATAACTCTGAGGAAAATGACTAGTAGATTCACTGAGTAGAAATAAGTGGCGACAATATTTTTTTAATATGGTTTTTACATTACCATAACAAGGAATACCTCTTTTGTAACAATGCTATTTTATTTATTTATTTATTTCGTCAGTCAATAGTAGACTACACGTTTGCTTAATTCTATGTTGTATTATATCTTAAGGAATTAAAATATTGTCTTAGATTTGTTCGCGACATGGTCAGATCAATTTCTGTGTAATGCTGATTATAAAGAGACAACATTCGATTCATTGGGCCGAATTTTGCATAGTTAGTTCGATGATTATTTGATGCAAACAAATTCCGATTTCTTAAACTGTCTAGCGGGCGTGTAGAAATTCAAACATGATAAAAGATTAGTGGAATCAATACGCTGCGATACAATATCATTGACAAATGAAATCATGGCGATTTCGCGACGCTCATTTAAGGTTTGAATATCGATAAGCATGCATCGAGCCTCGTATGATGGCAGTGGAAACGTTGTACAGCCTAATTTGCGTAAGGCATATAAAAGAAATTGCTTCTGTACTGATTCGATTCTATCACTTCTATCACCATGTGTTTTTATATGTGGGGATCACACAATACTACAATATTCTAGAACTGATCTTACATAAGCAATGTACAAGGTTTTAATCATATATGGATCCCGAAAATTGTAGCTAAAACGCTTAATAAAGCTCAACATATTGGTAGCTTTATGGATAATCGTATTATAATGATCAGTAAAGGTAAGTTTTGAATCTAATATGACACCTAAATCTCTAATCTTATCGCACTTTTGAACAATTTGATTTCCTAAAGAGACAGTAATCTGTGGTGTATTCCGTTTTTCTGATGTTTAAGCAGATTTGAAATATCGTTAAACAAATAATATAAATAACAATGGACCTAAATGCGAACCTTGGGGAACTCTAGATGTAACGTGAACAGGTTTAGACATTTTTCCCTCAAATCTAACTATTTGTTGGCGATCTGTTAACATACCGAGGACGAAGCCTCAAAATCAGTTGGAACGCTAAATTCAACCCACTATATCTCGGCTGTCCTAAGCCCGATTTACAAAATTTTGGCACCTACAGAAATGTATGGGCTTCTAGATTCATGTCAGATTTTTGAAATATTTTTGGGAACTACTGTTTGATTTGTAGTACTTAAAACACCGGAGCAAGTCCTAAAAAAATGTTCTAACCAGCGGTAATTTGTAGATAACTTAGAATTTATCGCGATAACCTATAGATTTTTTTATAGTATGATGATCGTTTTAGTGTAATCTAACAATTGGCATTGAATTTTTGATTGTTAGCCGTTCAAAGAACTACAATTTATTCACAAAACTGCGTAGAATACAGAAAAAATACATTTTCAATTATAACTTGAAATTCACCGCGATGACCCGAACATTTTATGGTCTTAATATATACTCATATTTAAGGCCATCAAATTTGCAGAACACTGATAATAAGTTTCTGTTGGAAAAACTACAATATTTTCACAAAATAGTGAAAATACAGGAAAATACAGGTTTTCTACAGTTATTTCATATATATCGCAATGAATCATCAGTTTTATAATTTTAATCTCTTTGTTTGTTCATGAGAAACAAATTTCCTGAACATCGTTGATCGCTGTTTGTTCAAAGAACTACAATATATTCACAAAACTGCGTAGAATACAGAAAAAATACATTTTCAACTATAACTTGAAAAATATCGCGATGACCCAAACATTTTATGATCTTAGAATATACTCATATTTAAGGCCATCAGATTTGCAGGAAACTGATTATAAATTTGTGTTGGAAAAACTACAATATTTTCACAAAATAGTAAAAAAATCAGGAAAATACAGGTTTTCTACAGTAATTTCATATTTATCGCAATGAGTCATCAGTTTTATAATTTTAAACTCTTTGTTTGTTCATGAGAAACAAATTTCATGAACATCGTTGATCGCTGTTTGTTTAAAGAACTACAATATATTCACAAATCTGCGTAGAATACAGAAAAAATACATTTTCAACTATAACTTGAAATTTATCGTGATGACCCAAACATTTTATGATCTAAGAATATACTCATATTTAAGGCCATCAAATTTCAGAACACTGATAATAAATTTCTGTTGGAAAAACTACAATATCTTCACAAAATAGTGAAAAAATACAGGTTTTCTACAGTAATTTCATATTTATCGCAATGACTCATCAGTTTTAAAATTTTAAACTCTTTGTGTGTTCATGAGAAACAAATTTCCTAAACATCGTTGATCGCTGTTTGTTCAAAGAACTACAATATATTCACAAAATCTTGTATAATAAAGAAAAATTTTAAATTTCTGCTGCAATGTATTGATTGCCTCTAGATCAATTAAAAGATTTGAAGTATTTTTAGTTATAAAATAAATATATTAACAGAACATTTTTGATGTTTTTTAAAGAACTACAACAATTTCACAAAACTATGAATAATACAGGGAAATTACGATCCTAACAACAGTTTGAAATTCCTTGCAATGATACATATATTTTGTGATTTTAAAATATTGTCATATTTAGGGTTATCAAGTTTTCACACTATAATCGATGAAATTTTATTAAAAGAACTACAATATTTTCACAAATAACCATATAATACAAAAATATTCTGTTGCTACCGAAGTTTGAAAATTTTATCATCTATATAATTTTCTAAATCGTTGTGTATTTTCAATAAAAATAAATGTGCTCAAAATTATTAGAAGCTGTTTGTTTGTTTGTTCCTTTGGAATATTGTAAATCTTTCTAATTATGAAAACATAACCCAATTACGAACTGTAGCGGAAATAAATCCGAGGTACATTCGATTTGCATAATCTGCTGATTTAGACATAGCGTGATATATTCTAGCAATATTAACAACTTTCAAATGAAGTCGTCTGACTTTATTTTCATGTGGTAAAATTATTCTTTATATTAAAAACACAAGACGCCTTGAACGGCTATTGGATCAGTAGGTTTTTTTATGTTTCAATAATCGCTCATTCAAAAATTATTATGTATACTTATTCTTTTTGCTGAAGTAGGTATAATTTGACCATAAAAAATAGCAGGATAAATAACGAAATTCTTATTATGTAATGCTTTTTATCCAGTATGTTCGTCACGAAATCTGTTTACCGTGAGCGGAATAGGAACACTTAGATGCAGGTAACAGTTTCAATTAAATATGTTTTATGAATGTTTTTAAAATAATTTCTATATTAACGCTGATCATCTATACTTGGAGCTACATTGTAACATAAAAAAAGTATTGATCGACTCAATAGTTATTTTAAAATGAACCTTCGAACACCTGACTTCCCTTAAATGAGGGGAATATGTTGCACAGATGGTACTCTATTTCTTTTCCCTGCGAAATAGGAAAACTACGGTGATAGTAAACAGTACGATGTGGTTAAACATTAAAATATCTGTAAGTTTTCCATAGCAATTGGTAAACGAAAGTTTTTTATTGCGTTCAACATTCTATTGTGATTGTAGTTCTTTTAAGAATAAAGTGATAGTATTTTGAAGCAGATTTTTTAAGATGTGTCATGTTCAAATATTATTAAAGTAAAGCTGGTTGAATCGATTCTTACTGTTTAACTTACTACATGGTAGTTAAAAGTATATGCTATTAGCACAAAATAAAAATGGATCTGAAAAAGTGACATGAAAATGGGTTATCAATTAAGCCCTAGCTGATACAGTGATTAGGGTAACTGCATATTTGAAATATTTACCTTTATATTTTTATTCTTATTCTTATTATAGGTTATTAGATAGATGGCATCAAACATGTTCTTCTTTTTTTTATGAGAAAGTTTTGAACCATAAAGTATAGGTCATTGCGTGAAATTATTAAATTACAAAAGAGTCCTTAGTTTTGAATAAATTATTTAATGAAAATATGTTAGTTCTTTGAACTAACACGTATCAATTTTCGTGAACATGAAAATGGTTTGAATTAATAAAATCAATGCGTCATCGCAATGAATATCAAACTACACTAGATATGAGAAAATTTATAAATTGTAAAATTCATGGGTAATAGCGATTATTTTAAACTAGGTATTGCTGAAACTTTTTTTTTTCTGCCATATGCTAAGCAGTTCAATATATATTTTGTAATTCGTTAAATGTACAAATTACAATGAAAAATGTTTGGTAATATAAATTCGAACTTCATTGTTAGATAAGTTCTAAGTTGTGTACAAACAAACGCTAAATTTTTATAGACTAGCTCCAGTGTTTGTAGTACTACAAATCAAACAATAGATTCCAAGCACATTTCTATAACCGCACATGAATCTACAAATAAGGGACAAACTAGGGTTGAAGCAATCAACTTTTTTTTAACACCGTCATCCATGTAAGTAAAATATCATTAATTGCGTTATTATAAGTAAATGTCATTGCGACAATAATGGATTAGCTACAATTTGTAGTTGTTAGTCTCAAATATGAGAATAGTTTAAAAACCACAAAATCTATGGGTCGTTGCGGTGAATATGAAGTAAGATAGTTGAAGGTATTTTTTCTGTATTATTTACAATTTTTTGAGAATGGTTTAATGCTTTGGAGAAACTATAAAATTTGCTCAGTTAATTTATGGTTTATAATATGAAAAAATATAATAAAATCATTAAAATGATAACTCCTTGCCACAATTATTATATTGCAACGGAAATCTGATATACTTCTGTTCTTCTTCTTCTTCTTCTTTCTGGCGTTACGTCCCAACTGGACAAAGCCTGCTTCTCAGCTTAGTGTTCTTATGAGCACTTCGACAGTTATTAACTGAAAGCTTTCTATGCCAATTGACCATTTTCGCATGTGTATATCGTGTGGCGGGTACGAAGATACTCTATGCTCTGGGATTTCGAGAAATTTCCAACCAGAAAAGATCCTCGACCGGTGGGATACGAACCCACGACCCTCAGCTTGGTCTTGCTGAATAGCTGCGCGTTTACCGCTACGGCTATCTGGGCCCCATTTCTGTTATAATACATAATAATACATAGATATGATTTGTGCAAATATTATCAACTAGTGGTCCCGGCAAACTTCGTCTTGTCATCAAGTAGGTTGTTGAAAAACGCTATGGATCGTCCCATATACAATGACAGTTCCGTTCACGCTCATTTTCCCCCACTTTTCCGGTGAATATCCTGGGATTTTTATACATTCAAACACCTCGGAACCCTTGAGGAACAAAACGGAGAAATTATCATTCAAATACGTTGACCCGTTTCGTTAGCCATTTCGTGACATACAAACACCACTCCATTTTATTTATATAGATAAATAGAAATTGTTATGTTACCAATTTTGTAAACTGTTTGTCGTGCTTTGAAAACAGAAATAATAACTGCTCTATTTTTTATATTTATTACGTTGAGAATATTCAAATCGTAAACGCAACTATTATGAAAACGCAACCATAGTCAGAAACTGTTCTGTATTATTCGTGATTTTGTGAAAATATTGTTAGAGCAAATAGCCATTATAATTGTTGAGAAAGTTTGTTTTTTTTTTTCAAAACTTAATAACGGTTTTTAAATAATAAAATCAATTAGTCATTTTGAACAATATGAAACAAGAAAAGCAATAGTATATTCTTGTAATTACATGGTATTTTGTGAAAATATTGAAGTTTTCTAACGAAATTTCATCAGTTAATCTATACAAGCTTACCAACTCTAAATGAAAATATTTTATTTAACATTTTCAAATCATAAAATCCATGGAACATTGTGGTCAATTTCAGGTTTTTATTACGATCTAACTTTTCTGGTATTTTCCACAGTTTTGTGTAAATGTTTTAGTTCTTCAGAAATCAGAAAATTATACAGATGATAAAATGTTCAAACTTCGGTAGCAACAGAATATTTTTGTATTATACGGTAATTTGTGAAAATATTGTAGTACTTTCAATAAAATTTCATCGATTATGTTGTGCAAACTTGACAACCCTAAATATGAGAATATTTTAAATTAAAAAAAGCCATGGATCATTGCAAAAAAATCAAACTGTTGTTAAGATCGTATTTTTCCTGTATTATTTCACAGTTTTGCGAAAAAGTTGTCGTTCTTTGAAAAACATAAAACATGTTTTTAAAAAATGTGTATATTTTTATGTCTCACAATTGAAGCATTGTCTTTAAATTGATAAGGTCTAGAGACAACCAATTAATTGTAGAAGAAATTTCAGAATTTAATACAGAAAATTACAATACAAGATTTTGTGAAAGCATTGTAGTTCTTTGAACAAACAGCTATCAACGATGTTCAGAAAATTTGTTTCTCATGAACATACAAAGAGATCAAAATTATAAAACTATGACTCATTGGCGATAAATATGAAATTATTGTAGAAAACCTGTATTTTTCTGCATTTTTCACTATTTTGTAAAAATATTGTAGTTTTTCCAACAGTAATTCATTATCAGTGTTCTGCGAATGTGATGGCCTTAAATATGAATATATTTTAAGATCATAAAATGTTTGGGTCATCGCGATAAATTTCAAGTTATAATTGAAAATGTATTTTTTCTGTATTCTACGCAGTTTTGTGAATATATTGTAGTTCTTTGAACAAACAGCAATCAAAAATGTTCAGAAAATTTATTTCTCATGAACAAACAATGAGATTCAAATAATAAAACTGATGAATCATTGCGATAAATATGAAATTACTGTAGAAAACCTGTATTTTCCTGTATTTTTCACTATTTTGGTGAAAATATTGTAGCTTACCCAACAGAAATTCATTATCAGTGTTCTGCGAATGTGATGGGCCCTTAAATATGAGTATATATTAAGATCATAAAACGTTTGGGTCATCGCGATAAATTTCAAGTTATAATTGAAAATGTATTTTTTTTCTGTATTCTACGCAGTTTTGTGAATATATTGTAGTTTCTTTGAAACAAACAGCGATCAACGATTTTCAGGAAATTTGTTTCTCATAAACACACAAAGAGTTTAAATTATAAAACTGATGAGTCATTGTGATAAACATGAAATTACTGTAGAAAACCTGTATTTTCCTGTATTTTTCACTATTTTGTGAAAATATTGTAGTTTTTCCAACAGAAATATATTATCAGTGTTCTGCAAATTAGATGGCCTTGAATATGATTATATTTTATGATCATAAAAACGTTTGGGTCATAGCGAAAATTTCAAGTTATAGTTGAAAATGTATTTGTTCCTGTATTCTACTCAGTTTTGTGAATATATTGTAGTTCTTTGAACAAAACAGCGATCAACGATGTTCAGGAAATTTGTTTCTCATGAACAAACAATGAGAATAAAACTATTAAACTGATGACTCATTGCGGTAAATATGAAATTACTGTAGAAAACCTGTATTTTCCTGTATTTTTCACTATTTTGTGAAAATATTGTAGTTTTTCCAACAGAAATTTATTATCAGTGTTCTGCAAATTTGATGGCCTTAAATATGAGTATATTTTAAGATCATTAAACGTTTGGGTCATCGCGATAAATTTCAAGTTATAATTGAAAATGTATTTTTTCTGTATTCTACGCAGTTTTGTGAATATATTGTAGTTCTTTGAACGGCTAACAATCAAAAATTCAATGCCAATTGTTAGATTACACTAATACGATCATCATACAATAAAAAAATCTATAGGTTATCGCGATAAATTCTAAGTTATCTACAAATTACCGCCGGTTAGAAATTTTTTTAGGACTTGCTCCGGTGTTTTAAGTACTACAAATCAAACAGTAGTTCCAAAAATATTTCAAAAATCTGACATGAATCTAGAAGCCCATACATTTCTGTAGGTGCCAAAATTTTGTAAATCGGGCTTAGGACAGCCGAGATATAGTGGGTTGAATTTAGCGTTCCAACTGATTTTGAGGCTTCGTCGTCCGTGTAAGTGACGAATATCTTAGGCGGACAAGTGTTAAATAAGGTTCAATCCAGTTGAGGAGTCTCATCGCAATTCCCATTTTTATTGAGCTTGAAAATCAACATAGGAATGTCTAGTCTGTCAAATGCCTTACTAAAATCGGTGTAAAGTGCTTCGACGTGGTTACCTCTATCCATTGCATTCAAAGTGTAATTTACAAATTCCAAAAGGTTTGTTGTAGTAGAATGACCTTTATAGAAACCGTGTTGTGTATTCGTTATTCTATGTTTTATTTGGCTGAACACATTTTTATTTATAATTGATTCAAATAGTTTGGAATGGATGAAATAATAGCAATTCCACGATAATTCGAACATCAGATTTTCTACCAGAACTTGTAAATGGGGTATGAGATACGATCTTTTTCCATTCTTTTTGGAAATCTGCTCATTTTAAGTGACTTGTTGAATAGCCAAAATAATGGTGCAGTAAATTCATTAGCTAAGTTTTTCAGTAAAATAGGTGGGATTCCATCTGGCCCTGATCCTTTGGTGGAATCTAAATTCTTCAGTCCTGTTAAATGTCCTGTACCAGTATTTGACTCACACCGATATCGCTTGTAAAATCAGGAAAACTATAGAAATATTCAAAGTCACGATCTTTATCCGAAAAGTTAGTAAAAGTTTCTTGAAAAAAAGTAGCAAAAGATTGCACATACCATCTGGATTATCAGCTGCTCTATCATCCAATGTCATTTAGATGGAAAATTGTTAGACTTTCATCTTCGATTTAGCATAATTGAAGAAATTCTAGGGCAAGATTTTAAATCATTTTCTATTTTTGTGTTGTACTCTTCAAGTGCAGCGGATAAACTTTCTCGAGATGTTTGTTGCCTGTAAATTTTATGAGCCTTTTGCTTACGATTTTTTAAATTAGTTATTTGCTTATTAATCCAAACAGGGTTTTTCGACCCATTTCTACGACGTCTTCGCAATAAAGGAACTTCCATTTGAATAATTTCGACAAAATTGAATAAAAATCCGTCACTGCACTTTCTAAATCTCCTTGGTTTTTTCAAAACGGATTGCCAATCTATTCTATTTAATTTTTGTTTAACTCCGTCATAATTAGCGTTTTTTATAATCAAAGAAATTCTCTAAGTCACAGTTGTCAGAATTGTGATTATTGTGAACAAAAATTGAGTACTCAATAGCTGTGTGAAATGCTTCATTTTTTCCATAGTGGAGAAACAGATTCATTCACACAGAAATCTTCCATAATGGTTTGAGAATAAGAAGTCCAAATAACAGTTTTGCCGGTTTTTCACATGATTTATTTCATTTAAACCTAAACATGGCAGCTTTTTCAAAAATAAATTGTAATGATTCATTTTCACCGACAACCGGAAGCAGAATGCTTTCGTTTTCGGAATGGAGAAGAATAATTACTCCAAGCAGAAATTTGACTCGTAGGGTGCAGAACCACTTGAGCACTTCCATGATTTACTTTGGCATGGGGTTTTTTTCGGCCGAATTGTCTGAAACTTTGATATAAGGAGCACTTCACTACGACACATATTGTGGCCAAATATGAGCTTTATAGCTTTCAAAAAACCCCACTGCCGAAGTGAATCAAAAGTGCCAAGGGGTCCGGCTCCCTACCCCAATCAAAACATGTTCAACAAGTTCTGCACTAGCATAGGCATACAACAAACCTGAGCTATGAAATAATTTGCAGTTACCCGATAGGTATCACTTAAGTTTTCATTTAGCCATGTTTCCGTAACGCATGTTACCCGTTACGCAGGTAGATCACCTTTTCGTGGTGCGTTACGGGGTAAGATCTACCAATTTGAACGCTAGTCTCATCTTGTTTGTCGGGCTAGGGTAATATGTTCTGGTAATTCAAGGATTCGCGGTACAAAGTCCTTGTTACTGGCAAAAGTTTCTGAAAATAAATATATTTTACCTAGCAGATGGTTAAAGACTCGGAGTTGGTCAGTCCCGAGACTACACTTGAAGCCAGGATAACAATCATGAGTATTAACTCAACAAGGGACTGTAAGTACTGGTAATTCAAGGACTCATGTGAATTCTGATTACTAAACAAATTTTCTAGCTTGATTCGGTTTTGCTGCTAGCATAAAGCCCCTTTTTTCTAGTATTTTTCTGGGACTAAACTAAAAGCAAAACAAGGATGTGGCTAGAGTTCCGTTGCATGGTCAAATATCAGTAGTACCGATTTGGTTCCTCAAAAATTTAATCGATTATGTTTGCTAAGGGGCGCGCCTTCGCTGAGATGTAAATTTCTATGAAGGGTATAAATAGCGGGTTCTTTTCATCATAGTCGATTTGTATCAATATCTGAAGAATCAAAACAAGAACTGTACAGAAATCGATGCTTTATTACCTATCAATGGAAATGGAGTAATGCGACATGCACTATACACTAAGGATACGGGTAATGCCACAATAGATCTAAACGCTGGTCGCAGTGGCGCATCCGAACAGGAAAAAAACGCATGTTAAACCAACTTTACTGTTAGGAAAACAACGCTTAATTAATCGACGAGCACAAATACTTTGAGCATTTAAATGACACAGGTTCAGGCAGCCAGCTTGTTAGTTAGAAAACTTTTTGATCAGGCAAAGGAAAAACAATAACATAAGGACATTCTTAGAACCCAATTTTTGCAAAATAAAATCAAAATTTTTACGCATTCCGATTTTGGTACGGTTTCGTTTTTGGCAACTGAAAATTTTGATCATGTTATGTAGCATTAGGTATTTTACTTTACTTACTTCGATTTGAACTCAATTTCCTGTTGTTTCAGCTTTGAAAAATCTCTCTCAATTTTAGCAATCTGATCCAGACGCTCATAGATTGGCTTCAACGAATTCTCCAGACTATCCACTACAGCGAGTTTGTCCTGCCTGCTTTTGTCAACCTTCTGGAGCTGAAGGTGTTTCACCTCCGCCTGGCTTTTTATATTTTCCAGTAGCTTCAAGTCTCCTGCTTTCTCCTTTTGTCGATCATTGTATTCCTTGGATATCTTGATTAGCTTCTCGATCACTCTGTTGTATTCTGTCGTCCCGAAGATGGCATCGGAACTTTTTCTTCAATTCTTTCGGTTCCTCCAGGGGCCAATTCGAGTCTTCTTGGTGACAGAAAATGACGTTGTTAATGATAGCTTTCGATACTCCCATGGCGTCGCACATCTCGTTATTGATATCTGCAGCTCGAGGCCGGGAAAGAGTGGTCTTTTCACCGGTGGCAACATTCTCCATCGTAACAACTGAATCAAGCGTTTCAAACTTGGGTTGTTGGCCCCGGCCTTTCTGGGAAACCTTCATCGACCGCGTCGCCGTGACACGATTTCCGGTGAAATCCGTTACCATTAGCTTGACCTGACCCATGCTTTCAACGGTGCTGAAAATCTTTCGGATCATGAACGAATGCCTTGCCACGGTCAGTGCCAGGCGGAACTTCGCCGGTTAGACCATATTTCAAGCACTCGATGATAGTGGTTTTGCCACAACCATTCTGGCCAACAATCAATGTCAGGGGGGATTGGAACTTGATTTTCTGTGGGAATACATTGCATCAGTCGGCAACACTTATAAAATCCGTGACCTTACCTGAACATCTCCGCTTTCGACGCCCGAAGCTTCGGATTCCTCGGATTTCCAACTTTGAAATGGTTGACATTTTTGAAGAAAGAATTCTTAAGGTTTTTACTTTTAAGTTGCAATTATAGTCATCGAAACAATTTTCAAACAGAATTAACGCGAATTAACAAGAACCAGCTGAACCGCAAAAAAAAAATGTTTCACTTCTTGCCGGCCGCTGATCGTTGACGAAAGATGAGCAGGGCTGCCATTAAATTTTGTAAAACAAGCATGTGCTACACTGAGAAAAATCTACACGTCAAGGTCGTGTGTTTTTCTTGCAGAGTAAAGTATTATAGATCCGACAGATATAAGGACAAACATTTTTTTTAAATATATTTTTTCTCAATCTCCAAGCGTCGCGACTAATATTTGAATAGTGCACTGTGTTCATAAAAACCGTAAGAATGCAGCGCCACACATATCATTATGACAGTTATGTCGGGAATGAGTCACACGTCGCGTGTCCCACACGCGCGTTCCGATTTGGTGGGCGCGCGACAATAAAACTCGACTGTTCTGGTTGAACGTCTAACTAATAATGAAAATTTATTACTAATCAACAACCTACGTTGCTAAGTGTTGCTATGGTATTGCCTAGGTGGCTATGCTATAGTACATAAGAGAGTGGGTACATAAGAAGGTATTCGTTGGTTACAAATTCAAAACATCATGGATTGCTTCGATTGCAACACTCCTCCTTAAGCAACGAATCCAATTAACTTCTTATTCTCTTCCAGCTTCTGATTTACAAGGGCCTTGGTGAATCCGTCGGCAGGTTGCTGCTTCGTGTTCACGTAGCCCAGTTCGACTACTCCTTGATCCAGCACATCTCGGACAAAATGATGCTTAATGTCCATGTGCTTCGTTCGTGGATTGTATCCTTGGTTCCGTGCGATACAGATGGCTGATTGATTGTCGCACCGGATGGGAATCGCTCGCACGCCGAAAATCTGCGATTGGAAGTGGTGCCACCAAAGTGCTTCCTGGACCGTGCGAGAAAGCGCAACGTATTCCGCTTCGCACGAGGACAATGCAACTGTTGGTTGCCGTTTTACGTTCCACGACACAGCTCCTCCCATGAACGTGAAGTAGGCTGACCATAAACTAACAGGATAAAAACGGGACAAATGAATAACAAAAACGGGACAATTTTAAAAGACATAGATTATGAAATCATAAACTACATGTATGTACGACTAAAAAAAGCATTAACGAACCTAAAAGCTCATTGATTGATTTCTGAGAAATAGCGCTCTTTAAGAATGGCCCAGATAGCCGTAGCGGTAAACGCGCAGCTATTCAGCAAGACCAAGCTGAGGGTCGTGGGTTCGAATCCCACCGGTCGAGGATCTTTTCGGGTTGAAATTTTCTCGACTTCCCAGGGCATAGAGTATCTTCGTACCTGCCGCACGATATACGCATGCAAAAATGGTCATTGGCATAGTAAGCTCTCAGTTAATAACTGTGGAAGTGCTCATAAGAACACTAAGCTGAGAAGCAGGCTCTGTCCCACTGGGGAACGTAACGCCAGAAAGAAGAAGAAGAATTTCCATCTAATTCGTTACACTTTTCAATTTTTGATGCTGGGTTTGCCTGATTTACCTTTAGCAAAAGTAAGGCGTAGTTTTATAACATTTCATTATTTTATTGAAAAATCGACATTTTTAGCACCGTTTGCCGAGAGGATCATAAATATAATATTAATAAGGGTGCGGCATTTCGACCCATACCTAGTTCTTCACTCACCCATACGGTTTTGATCCACATGGTAGGAAATTCTGAAATTTGGCATCAATTCCTTGTGAGTAAAAAATAATGTTCTTCCATTTCGATAGCTTTAGCTCTCATATTTCGTCCTAATCATCAAAGAATAATAATAAATAATTGAGATTGATGCAAAAGGTAAAAATAATTCCAGCAAAATTTTCAAAAGTTTGACAAAAGCTCCGCGATTTAAAAATTAACTCTAGCTTTTTGAATTAAAAGATTCGAACTGTAGGGGGAGATCCCCCAGTACCGGACCGCACCCAATACCGGACAAAGTCGAAAAATTGAGAAATCATGACCCAATCAAGATGGTGTATTAGTAGGAAAGGAAGCTATTATGGAGACTAATGTTTGCGTAGAATAACACATCCTTGAAATATGCATGCCTTTTTTCAAAAGTAGAAAAGTTTGGAAATCTTGAAATAATGCACGTATTACCTTAATTTTGAGCCAATTTAGTAATTATTTTGATTATGAAAAAAAAACTTTGCATTATGCAAACATGTTCGAACATAATCCTAATTTGATAGTATGAATGTATTTTGTACCATAATTGAACTAAATATGGACAAATTACAATTTTGGTTAAGCACCTCCTGTACCCCAGTTTCGGACAGCTTGATTTGTTATATGATATCTTTTGTAATTATTGCACCAGTGTCTCAAAATACATTCATTTTCATGGATTCCGTCGATCATGGTATTAAACACGCAATAAATTAAGAAGAATGAACATTCAGAACAACATCATAAAATGTGCTCTTTTTCGTCATATATGAAAGAGGTTTTTTGTGGACATCTTGCAAACTAAAAAAAAACTCAAATTATTCTTGTAAATGTCGCAAGTCCATTGAAGTGGCAATTATATACTATTCGTATAGAAAACACATTCAATGATGTTCAATTTACAGAATTCGAGGCATTTCCAGAACGTGTCCGGTATTGGGTGCCACCTTCCATGATCGATCAATTTGGTACTAAAATACATCATTAAAATGCAATGTCAAAATTCATATTTATATTTTCAAATTTATTTTTGTACACTATAAAAATGATAATATTTATCATAAATGGGTAACACGAGCACATAAAACCAATATTTTTCGAATTATGAATTTAGTGGCTTAAGTGTCCGGTACTGGGGATCTCCCCCTATTCCAATTTTTTTATGATTTTTTGCGCAGAATTAGCGATGTCATATGGCAAAGTATAAGTGAAATAAAAATTGTATAGTGGCAAAGGGATTTTACTTTTTCTCCTGAAATTTAACTAATTGTTTTGGTACTGTATGCTTCGAAAGCTATTACATTACAAACACCAAATTTCTAAAGAGGCGATCCCCTTAATAACGGCTTCCCACAGTATGGGAGACTATGGATCAGAAGATTTATTTGAAAAAATGTATTTATCGAATTGAATAGCAAAATAAACGAATCTAAAACTTTGTTCTTAATGTCTCAATGTTAGTTCTTTTAGGTTTTAAGATTTAAGTAAAACGTGATGACGACGAATGACCTCAAGTTTGGTTCGATAATATTATTAAGCGTGCTAAGAAGTATTTATCTAGTTGATCTTATATTTTCTAAACATAACGTTTTGGAGGAGATTAAAAAATACCTTCGATTGCTGGACTCACCTCCAAAATTGGTCCTTCCGCGAGTTTTAGTAAATTCAGTTTTAACTATATGCCTATTGCATAAGAAATTTTCATCAACAATTGTCTGATAATTTTTCTATTGAATCTGGATTATTTTACGTATTATATGAATAATTATCATATAAAGATCCATATTTCGGAAATCGACCAAAATGTTACATAAATATGAGCAAAAAACCGGAAAAAATATCAGAAGCATATACTGCCTACAGATCAAGTGTAA
This sequence comes from Aedes aegypti, assembly GCF_002204515.2. Taxonomy (NCBI): domain Eukaryota; kingdom Metazoa; phylum Arthropoda; class Insecta; order Diptera; family Culicidae; genus Aedes; species Aedes aegypti. The sequence continues at coordinate 5,079 of NW_018735484.1, read as the reverse complement.
CTGTGCTTGAGAAACAGATGATTGCTTGGAAAATAGATGAGTAGGGCAACAACCTCTAAAATATTGTTAAAAACTAATTGTTTATGCTTTTCTTTTCTTATTTTTACTAATGTTGAAAATTGTGTGCCTATTCTCATTTCCCAAAATACGGGACAATTCTAGCATTTTCCATGAAACGACGGGACAGCTTCGTTAAGGTGTTGAAAACGGTACTGTCCCGTTAAATACGGTACGTATGGTCAGCCTACGGAAGACGTATGCCGGTGGTGGACTTCCTGGATCCGGCTTCTTCCTCCCCAATCGGCATCTGTGTAGCCAACCAAATCCGCGCAACGTTCCTTGGAGTAACGTCAGTCGGACTCGATTCGGTGTTGCCCTCGCAGGTACGCATAATGGCTTGACAGCCATTCCAGTGGGTATAACGGTCCGGGATTACGCGGTTGAATTGGCCTAAACTTGGTTGAGACCGGAAACTGATATCCGGCCGCGTCGTTTGCGCCAAGATACGTGAGAACATGCCACTTGCTCCTGGTAGGGTACTCCTTCATTTCGCGCTCTCTTCGGTTCGTCGGGGACATGGACTTGTCCAGCTGACACTCGCCTCCGCTGGCGTGGAGACTGGGTGGCAGTTCGCCATGTTGAACCGCTGCAAAATGCTGTCGACGTAGTGCTCCTGATCTATCCACAGCTTGCCATTCTTCCTGTCCCGCGTGATCCTCAGTCCCAGGCAGAAATTCGCTTCGTCGAGGTCCTTCATCTTGAAGCAGTTGTGCAGAAACGATTTCAACTTCTGCTTCAGCTTGGCATCGTTGGTGAAGATCATGAAATCGTCCACGTAGATTGTGACGAAAATCATATTCTCACCGTCGATCCGGAAATACAGGCACGGGTCGACCTTCGATTGCTCCAGTCCGAATTTCTTCAAGGCCTGGTCCAGCTGATTGTTCCAGACACGGCTCGACTGTTTGAGCCCGTAAAGTGCCTTTCGCAACCGACACACCTGCTTCGAGGTGCCAGCAAACCCTCTCGGTAGCTCCATGTAGATGACCTCGTCCGATAGTTCCCTTGAAGGAACGCAGTTGACGGCATCCATCTGCCTCCACGTCAAGGTCGTGCTTCACCTGCCAGCGCGCCAGAAGGTATCGAATGGTGGAATACCGTACCACCGGGGAATACACTTCGTCGAAGTCGATGCCTGGCCGTTGTGAGCACCCTTTCCACCACCCAAGCGCGCCTTGTAACCTGCTCGATGTCACCGGTTGGTCCTCGCTTCGTCTTGAAGACCCATTGTTTCGGAGGCCCTTCCCTGTCACTAGGAAGACTGGTCAGCTCCCAAGTTTCGTTTCTCCTCCAGGGGCTGCAATCTCCTCACGCATGGCGCGATCCACTTTTCGCGATCCGGTCCGTTGAGGGCTTCTTCGTAGCTTTGCGGGTTATCGAACGACGTCTTAAGGGCACCACTGGAAAGCGGAGGACTGCCGGCCGCTGGAGGCGGAGCCGGAGTGCCGGCGCAGGAAACGGTCGGATCAATGCGGTCGCCTCTATCAAAACCGATCATCGAGAAGCTGAAGGGGCGTGAAAACTACACCACGTGGGCGTTCGCCATGAAGATGACGCTCATTCGAGAAGGTTCCTGGTACACGGTGTCGCCAGCCCAAGGCCAGGCTATCGATGATGAGGTCAGTTTGCGTGCGTTGGCCACAATTTGCTTGAGCCTGGAGACGACGAACTACAGTCTCGTCCAGGACGCAAAGGATGCCAAGGAGGCCTGGGACAAGCTGCGGAACGCTTTCCAGGACAACGGTCTGACGAGGAGAATCGGGTTGCTGAGGAAGCTCACATCCATTCGGCTGGACGAGTGCGGCAGCGTGGAATCGTACGTCGACGAGCTGATGTCCACAGCGCATAAACTTGTGGGAATCGGCTTCAGGGTGGCGATGGTTTCGTCGAGCAACACCGCATGGCGCACCCGGTGGCAACGGCGAACAACGGCAGCATGATGTCAGTCGCGAAGGGTCTGGTCAAGTTGGATCTCTCGGAAGGCCCGATCGAAGTGAAGGAAGTGCTGCAGATTCCGGAACTGGCCACCAATCTCCTATCCATCAGCAAGATTTGCCAAAAGGGGCTGAAGGTGGTCTTCGACGCGGACAAGTGTGAGGTTCGTGAGCACGATGGGATCGTGATCGCATCCGGTACGCAGTCAGGCGGCCTTGCCCTGCGATCCAGCTCCGCTTCCGTTCACCTGCTGACCGTTCGTCATCTTGAACTAACTTCTTCCACGTGGCTTCACTTCTTGAGAAAAAAAAATTTTCTTCTTGGCTATGGCCAATACTGGGCCCATAACCTCTTGCAGAGTAAAGTAAAACTCGACTGTTCTGGTTGAACGTCTAACTAATAATGAATAATTCGGTTGAACGTCTAACTAATAGTGAAAATTTATTACTAATCAACAACCTACGTTGCTAAGTGTTGCTATGGTATTGCCTAGGAGGCTATGCTATAGTACATAAGAGAGTGGGTACATAAGAAGGTATTCGTTGGTTACAAATTCAAAACATCATGGATTGCTTCGATTGCAACAGTTTTACTTATAGATTTGCGCAATGAGGAAAACCACATGATATGAGTGTGGTAGCCATATGGATTTCATCATTGATTTCACGGTATAATAACATGTGTATCAACATTAGGTTGTCATGTGAAACAAACATGCATTTCCAAATATTAAATCATGAAAACCAACTGATTTGCTTATTGAATTCGAAATGTAGTAGCTTTAGATAGTCATGTGTGATAGAACATAAATGTCAAGGGGCTGAAAGAAGAAATTTGGTAGAAAAACTTTTGCTCCCCAAAATATGGATCCGAGGCTCCTCTGCTTGTCGCAAGCTCTCTTGATTTTTTTTTTCAAACCCGTGAGCCAGCAACAAGCGGGGCGCCGCAAATCCATAATTTGGGAAGCCAGGGATAAGCATATTCCATTTTTTTTTCGAAACTGAAAGCCAGGAAAATCTGTTAGTGGAATCCGATTTTTCTAATAAACTATACATTATAATCAATGTTTTCTTATAGAAAGGTAGAACTCTCGTATATTCGGTCAGCTTTACTAATAAAAGAAAAATCGAATTCACAAATTTTCATCTAAAACTTTCAGCTTCAAAATTTGCTTCTTCTCTTTGGAAAGCATGATGATGATGTCGTTCGAACATGAGTCCAACCACAATTCAGTTCACTATGCATCCATGGTTGATCACAAACACTTTAGAAGCTTTGAACATGGAAATCGATAGCATAGCTCATGGATTTCATCATAACAATCTCATTGCGCAATCAATGAATGACCAACTTGAACATGACGATCTATGACACAAGATACCATAAGCAAAACACACTGAATCCGTGTTGGAGTGATGATCTATGCGTACATAGGTTGACCACATACGAAATCTGAAGAGAAAGCTTCGGGAACTTATGTGGAAAAAATATGGAATCCCTGTTGTCGATTGATGAATCAAATCCCATGAAGCAAAACACAGGAGATTAATGTGTAACACACACGAAATTTGCAAGAAAATCCTAGCAAATCGATATGGACGTTCATTGATCGATCCATAATTTTAAACACTACAGATCGAGCGTGTGGATTTTATCAGTGTAGAGTACACACTGTAACTCGGCATTACCCCTTTAATAAGCATTTATGAGACGTTTCGAAATCATATGTTTTTTTGGTTTGTGTACCCAGCTTTGAAGCTTGCTGGCGAGCCCATTTATTTACGTTTCTTCTAGCGCCACATTTGGAAGGAGCTCATTCAATAATGGCATGCAACGAGCTTGTCAATCTTCCCCTGTAAAATAAAAATCAGCAGCCAGGGAAGAATAATTCCATAGTTTTCCACATAAGTTCCTAAATCTGTCCTTTTAAAATTCGTATGCGTCAACCTATGGGTGCTAAGGATCATCACCCAACACGGATTCAGTGTGTTTAACTTATGATTATCTTGTGTCATGATCATCATGTTCAAGTTGGTCGATTTGAAATCGATGAGCTTGCTGTCGATTTCCGTGCTCCAAATTTCTAAATTTTTAGTGATCAGTGTTAGAGGAAAATTTGCGGATTCTTTTTTCTTCTATTAGTGAAGATGTCCGAGTGAATATGAGAAGTTCATTCTAATTTTCTATAAATAAAATGCATTACTTCCAGCGTTTGATATAATGTATGGTGTTAGAGAAAAATCGGATTCTACTAACAGATTTTTCTAGCTTTCAGCTTCGGATAAAATGAAATATGCTAATCTCGGGCTTTCAAAATTATGGATTTGTGGCACCCCGCTTGTTGCTGACTCACTTGTTTGAAAAAAAAAAAAAAAACATTCAAGTTAGCTTGCGACAAGCAGAGGAGCCTCGAATCCGTATTTTGGGGAGCAAAATTTCTTCTATCATATTTCCTCTTTCAGTCTCATGACATTCATGTTCTATCACACATGACAATCTAAAGCCACTACATTTCGAATTCAATAAGCAAATCAGTTGATTTTCATGATTTAATATTGTCGCGCGCCCACCAAATCGGAACGCGCGTGTGGGACACGCGACGTGTGACTCGTTCCCGACATAACTGTCATAATGACATGTGTGGCGCTGCATTCTTACGATGTTTATGAACACAGCGCACCATTCAAATATCAGTCGCGACGCTTAGAGATTAAGAAAAATATATTTAAAAAAAATGTCCTTATTTCAGTCGGATCCATAATATTTAGACATTCATGTTTGTTTCTCATGACAACCTAATGTTGAAACACATGTTATTATATTGTGCTCTGCAAGATATATCCACGTAATGCGATTATCTGAAAATGTCGATATACCGTCGCAGTGATAATGAAAATCACCAAATGTTTCAGATTTAGCAAATTTGAAACATTTGTGTCCTTGAAGGGTGAAAAAATCCAAGCCTACTTTAATTTTGACGTTGCGTTTGAATTGCGCGCATATCTTCTGCGCGTTACCGCCGCCGCTGGATGTGGATTTAATATAAGCGCCGCAATACCGTGAAGTCAATGACGAAATCCATTT